>NW_010514154.1:1095-42744 GCF_000687285.1 Phaethon lepturus
TTCTTTCTTCCTTTTCCTGTTGATGGCTGTGCTGTCTGGGTCTCCTCCCATGCACTGACTCCGGCATTTGAACACTTCTCTAAGTTGATTTGACTCACCACAATGGCAGCAAACTATATTTTGTTGGATTTACTTTCTACCATTATAGTAAATTAAACTAAATTTAATTGGCTTAGAGGACCTTGATGAAGAGGGGAGCCCAGGACAGGGTAAGCACAAAGAACAGTTTCTCAGAATGAGTGAGGGAAATAGGAATATTCTCTTTCAGTGGTACTGAGCTATTAAATCACATTGCTATGTATGCAAGCATATTGTTGCTGGTTTTGTTACTGCTGGTAAATTAGAGTATGGCCCTTGTGCTTTTCATAGTGGTATAAGTCTAGAAATAAAGAGTGTAACACGGTTAGTCTGCCCCTTCCTAAATATCACCTTTCTGTAATTGGAGCTTCTGATTCTTATTTCACTGTCACACTCTTACTCATTCTAGGATGGTTCTTTCTGTTCATCATACCACAGACTTGCCTGTGGATGAGATCAAATATTTCTAGCGTGTTCTTCTGAAAAATGTGTTAGTACAACTTTTCTTGGAGGGCTTGGAAGTTGTAGCAGGTCTAAGATGTCCTGGCAACTTGCATTCTATTTGCAGTGAAATGCTCCAGTGTGGCTTTCAGACCACTGTCCCTGGTTCTGTGCAGATGCAGAGCATAAAAATGGTCCCGTCCCAGAAGCAAGAACTGACTATTGCTTACTTTTACAATGCCTGTAAAGGCATTGCAACAAGTTGTGCTCTGAAATCTATGGCCATACCTTCTTGTCTCCTAGGTAGAAGGTGTGCTAATGACTTCAGTCACTTGTTTGACTAGCTGACTGGCATCTGCAGTGAGGTGCTTACTTAGGTACAGTTAGCCAAACGAGTGTGTGTGTCGGGAAATAAGTTGTGTTACGGCTCTACTTCTAAATCCCACCCTCCAAAGTATTTTGTTTTAGGTTTAGAGGTTGTTGAAAGGAGTCTTGTGCTCAGAACAAGAGAATGGTATTTTCTCTTCAGGAGACAGATTCACATTTATCAGAAGTAGTACTATAGTTTCAAAAACAACTGTTTGACATGACTAAACTAAAATACATCCAGGGGCTGGGTGTATATAGTTGCTAATGCAACTGCACTGGCAACTATGATACTTTTGTGAGGGCACTGCTAGTACAGAGGGTTCAAATGCAGTTAATACATACATACCTACATGACAGGCAAAGTATGTACTCATTCTTCTACCATTAAATTTGAATTGGTCTTCATTTACCTCTAGGAGGTATCTGGTAAAATGATAAAACAAATGCACTGGTGAGACTTTTGCACTTAAACCTACATCTGGTCTTCAGTGGCTTACAGAGCAAAGTCTGTTTACCTGCTATCACATAAATCATAGTCCAGACACTAAAATAGAGCAAGAACTGGTTTGAGATTCAGGAGTAGCTGCCGGAAAAACTGCTTTTGTGTTTTTTGATTGACATAGTTTCCTCTTAATAAGCAGCTAGCCTTGCTGCCATCAAACCTGGCAGTTTTTAAAAGTATACATGGTATTTTTGTCAATTCCACAGGTAATGAAAGTTAAAGGAAAACAGTTCATGTTTTGATTAAGGGACTTCCTACCATTGCGGTATGCCAACCACATTAGGGAATTTAATTACTAGAGTTTCATTTGTTAGTGGATATGAGAAGGCAAATTAATGCAAACAAATTATTTTAGATAATCATTTTATCAAAACAAATACAGTACCAAAATAGGCTATGTATGCCTTATATTAACACCACTCCCTCTACCCAATCTGCCAGTGTATGCAGTACAGCAAAAAAAAGTAATGTCCGCAACTGCATGATTCTGTTCGCGTTTACTCATTTAATCAGCAAATTTTTGGTCACTTCCTGTTCTTACTATTGGAGGTAGCTGATTCAGAGTATATAAATCACACAGGTGGAGATTTCTAAGTCTTCAAATTATTTTTAAGCCACGCTCCTTATGCTAAAGAATTTAGCTATTTTCCTACTTCTTCAGTTTTGTTGTACAGCTTGTTGCTTCTTCAAAACAGAATTGCAGCTTCTTACCGAATCTTCTCAGCTGATTGCAGTGTGGTCTGCCTGCCACTTACCATTATTGCTCTGCCTGCTGTGGGGTCACGCGATTTCTACTCCTGAACTGCTAATGCATGGTAACTGCAATATGTGGATTCTTCGTACTCCCTTTTCCTCTTCCTCCCCTCAAACAACAGCGTGTATAGTGACGCCACCGCCGATCACTTGGTATGTGGCAATTATAGTGCAACAATTAGTAGAGAAGTTTTCAGTGTGCAGATTCTTGGGGTTAAGCAATTTCCATTGATCAGCTGCTGACTGAAGTCCTCAGATCAATGCTGCCTAATACCTCCATATCACTAGTCTGTATATAGCCACTTAAAAAAAAAAAAAAAATTGGAATTTTCTTCCATTCACCAAGCCCACTTTTTTTCTTTTTCTAAATATTCTCATTTGAAAAGGTGTTTTAGTCTAGAGCCTTTGTAGGTCATGCAGAAATAGAAATAACAGAATCAGTAGTGCTAACTATTGGTGCTTTTTTAGCTGCTCAGGCATTCGACATGTGATGTCTAGCTAGAGCTCTCATTTTTTTTAGGTGCTGGGTGCACTTTTGGACCTTATAGTGGTTGGCAGCATGCCAATAGTGTGCTCTGGTGAGGAAAGAGAGGTCAGTAAAATGGGTTCTTTGGCTTGCCCCATCACTTAATCATATGCTTTACAGACCTGCTTTAGAGCATCATTGACAGGTGATCTCCTGTTATTGTAAACAATCACACAATGTCTACATTATTTCAAAGAGAAGAAATCTGATTTTCCAGTTCATAAACTTTGTACCAGTAACAAAGGAGATCTTAATAGCACTGAAGAGCAAATTACAGCTTGATCTACTGGTTTCTTACTCTTCTTTCAATCTTACTGTTAACTACAAAAGCTTACTGGGTTGGTTGGTTGGTTAAGATGCAGTATTCTATAGCAGCTCATTAAGATTTCAGATACTTTATTTCTACTATACTGCCTCACACATTTGGAAGACGTTCAGTGCAAATATCCCTAAAGTCAGTTTTTGTTTTTCCATATAATTTCTTAAATGTTCTTGTGAAATGTAGCAAACATTGGTGGGGTTTTGTGCACTGAAGCAGTGTAGTGCTGGACCAGTCTGTGCTTTCAATGTTTTCCTTGTTTCTTCTCTGCCTGCCTCACTTGATCTCTTCTATGTCTTAGGGATAGATTGATCTTTATTCTGGACTTGGATAATGAATCCCGTTCCCTACCTAACATATGAAGGCATTGCAACAGTATAAGGTTTTGCAGATCAGGTGAAACAAAGCCAAAACCAGCTCTAAAGAGTCTTTCTGAATATTCTCTTTCAGTAGCAGTTCCGCAGAGTGACTTCTATCAGTATAGAGAAATGTATGGAGTTTCTTGAGATTAATAGACTTAAGTGAGGTTAAGGTTTTCTTTTAATTTGTTAGGAGAAAACAGATGTGCTTATTCTGTCACATTCTGCCTCAAACCATGCTCTTGGTCTTGTTCTTATGCAACAATTCTTGTACTACATATTCAAAAATTTCTGAAGTCTATGTGAAATTTTAGAAACTTTCATTAAGTCTGTAAAACAATGGCTCCTTGAACTAGGTTTAGATCTTAGAAATGTGAATGGGTTGTCAAGGAAGAAAATTGCTAGCTGCTGGGTGTTGCTTATATTGAAATTCAGGAGTAGGTTATACAGTAGAGTTTGTTAGCTGCTAATTCATTGGGGCAGAGCGGGGAGAAAGCAAGAAATTAATCACAAAATCTGGGATGTAAGAGAATTAGTTATCAAAACCTTGATTTTTAAAAAATATATTTTTTAAAGAGAGGTATTTTGCAATCTGAGTTCAAAATAGGTTTTTGGCAATATATACTGAAATTAGAAGCAAATAACCTAGTAACTGCAAAGCTGTGTCTATTTAGGGTGCATCATAGGTGTTCAGATATGTCTCTTCTCTAGACTGATCAACTTTTTAAAGGTGTGTTCAGCATTCCCAGAATCTGGGAGCCTTTCTTATGTTTCTTGTAAGTAATTGTGCTATCCAGATTTCTTGATGTGTTTTTGACTTTTCATCTAAGAGTTAAATGAAAATGTTTACAACCGTATGATGCCAAAGCAACATTGACTTCCTTCTTGCCCAACTTGGCAGTCACTTGTATAGCTAGCTCAGAAACAACAGTGGTTGCCCTGAGCTAAAAATGAATGCTGGAATGTGGTAGCAATAAAAGTAAACTGTAGAAAAAATTATGCACACACACATCTGATGGGGAGAGTTGAAAGGAGTGTATGGCTTCTTCTTTAACATAGCAGAGATAACATCTCTTTAAACTAGACAACTAATTTCTATTCTAGAGGAGATGACTTGAAAGACTTATTTGCTCTACCCTGAGGCATCATATTTTTGAGATAGACAACTTGGCATGATCACGTCATAAGAAAAGGCAGTGATTGTCATCAATTTTTGGGCAGATAGTTCTCTTAAATGCATATGTCAGTATTTCAGAGCTGCTTTAAATACTTCCGTATTTAGTATCAGTATAGGGAGCCATTCACTATATGCTTTTAATATTTATTAGAAAAGACTGAAATTACTCTTTTTCCCTATGCACCTCCACTGCTAGGTAAAGTTGCAGTAATGTAGACCAGTCAGCAGTTATGAGAGGACTGCTGTAGGTGAGGCATCAGGGTTTAAACTGCTCTCTTGTCTTGATGTGTTCAAAATGTATTTAACTGTTCTGCTTATTATACTAATGTCTAATCTGCCCTTGACTAATGAAGATATGCTCTGAAAATAAGATGCATATTTTCAACTTATGTAGATCTAAAATGGAGAAACATATGCTGCTGTTGTTCCTCCATCTTAGTTTCAAATGCATTATATTTTTTTATGTGTTCCTGCAGTGATTTCTTACTTGCATATTCTACTTATATATGTACACATACCTTAAGCGTACGATTCCTTGGCTAGCACACATGGTACACATTTACTCTTGCTCTTTGTGCTCTATACAAAGGTTTTAAAAAGCAGAGAATGTTTTACTTTTTTTAAGGGGAGTAGTATTTTTGCTTTCAGTTTATGAACAAGCAAGTCTGCTTTCCTTTTTGGTTTTGCTGATTATCCAAGTTGGTACACTAATGTTCCCTATTAGAGTGGTTGCACTTTTTTCAAAAAAAGGAAGGGAAAAACCCGAAGTTTGAAGCTAGAATAAATTTAAGATTAAGATTGAGGTCTTTCAGTGAATGGTCAATACATTAAGTGTGTACATTTTTCCTGGAAGAGTCCCATGTACCAGGAAAATGGAAGAACTGCAAATCCTTCTCCCTAGAACTGGAAGGACAAGCAGTCTAGGAAGTCCTTTGCATACTTTTCAGGTAACTCTGAGACTGGCTGCAAACCGATGAGCAGGGAACTTTTCTGAGCACACTCACCAGAGAAAAAGTTCTAGTTTGGGATTTCTCTATAAGCATTTGAGTATGGCTTTGCATCGTTTTCAGAGTCTTTTTGGAAAATGAGGTTCCATGCTTCCTCAAGTGTTGGCTTCACTTAGCTTCAAGATAGACTTTTAAGTTAGCAGGCATTGCATATAAAATATACTGGAGCTTGTAACTCCCAATTTTTGTGGTGTTTTTTTTTTATTTAAATTTTTTTTGTCCTTGGTAAACATTAATATTGTTTATGGAAAGCCAAATAAGTTATTCTTGAATAAATGACTTCTTAGGAAACATTCTAGTTGCACCTTCATATTTAGCAAAACAGCAGGTGGTGGTTATTTCAACTTCAGTGTTCTGTTAGCTGAGTTTTGATAGTGGATGATTAAGCACTGTAAACCTGTAGTCTTACCTGATAAATTGTCCTGCACTATTTTAATTCAGCAAGAAAATGATCATTTGTCTAAAAAGAGCATCTCTCTTTAATCATCACATTAAAGGTAATGATGCAAAAAGGTTGGTGATGTAGTCATTTCTACGGAAGAAAGTCTAAATGGCTTTTTGAAGACAGGCATAAGTCATTACTATTTTGTCAAATTAACTTCATTAAATTATCAAGACTCTGCTGTAACTCCGGAAAAGATTGGTTCTTATTTGTCCAATGAATCAGCTCAATACCTGGCTAGTACGGCAATGCAATTCCAGACAGAAAATCACTGTTAAATACAATGCTCCTTCTTCATGCTTTGTACATGATTTGGAAGCTGTTCTGCATGGACAGAATGTAACAAGCTATAGAGCTCTTGTGCTATGGGGAAGTTCAAAGTGAGAAGACTTGCCTTGCTTTGAGCTTGTTCATGCATTCTTTTGAGTTTACCAGTTTGACTCCAAAATACACCTTTATAAGAGATGCACTTCTAAAAATTGATTCAGTCTTCAAAGCTATAAGGAAAAAAAAAAAAATCATAAAACTGTAGTCAGGTACCTGCATTAATATGGTTGCTGGTTCTATTCAGTTCTTTACGCTTTAGCTAGCGGTTAAGATATTTAAAAGCTATAGAACGCAAGAGAAAATAAGCCATTTTGCAGAGATAGGGGAAGTGCTGAAATGATTTACCTTAAAATTGCCATAGAGATCCTATTAGAAATACTGTTCAGTCAATATGTTTAAAATGTAGTTATCTTTGATACTATTGATTAGTCTTCAATATGTTTTCCAGTGTTACTTTCTGTACCATGGTACAGTATTGTGGTAACTGGTGTGTTTGTGTCTTGTGCTTGAGTGTATTTATGATAAGTATTGCCTTACAGTGCTTTGATAGTGGCTTTTGGCTAGCAGGAGTCACTTGTTTGATTTATTGAAATTTCAAGCTTGTTTCCAGTGAAATGTCAGCTATCAGATAATGACTCTTTTTTCCTTCCAAACTAGTATTTTTTAGGCACTCAAAACTGTTGCAAAAAGGGTGTTTCCTAAAAACGTCTATCAAACGGCCCCCAGATGCGCAATACTTGCAGCTGCCTTTGCTATCTTATGCCCTCTTTGTTCATGCGTAACTGATTCTGTTCACATTTGCCAGGATAGGTATGGTTTAGAATAGTACCTTGTTTTGTGTGTAGTACTGACCAACCTATCTGAATTGAATATACGGATGCAGATTCTTGGGTGTGGTGCTTACACTGAGAAGGATGTTTTAGGCTACTTAATCTTTAGCAAGCTGAATAAAAAACTTACCTGGTTTGGGGTTTTGTTTGTTTTGATTAAAAAATAATATAATCTGACCAGTTTACCACTGTGAAAGGAATATTTCAAAAGTGGTATTTCATAGAGAAAGTTTTTTGGAATGAGACTAATAGAAAGCACATAAATATGGTGTTTTTTTAGGAGGACTGCTGTCATTCTAACAGTACTTGTGTGATAATTTGTCTATTAGTATGCACCTTTCTGTCAGAGTCCTGTGTACTTAGCTGTTCTTCATGTTGAATAGCTTGGATATTTCAGGATTACTAGCTAGTGGTCGCAGATCATATGCTTTTTCAAGGAAGTGATTTAAGCATACTGCTCTGGTGAAATTGGAATAATGCCTTTTTCAAAAGCTTATGCATTTTGTTATCTTACAACAACAGGTTTTGAATAGTGCAAATTGGGTAATGATCTCGTGCTTGATCTTACCTTCACTATTCCACTTAATGACTTAAAATACTCTAAAGTAATAGTACAATGTAATAGTGTCAGGATCATGAAAGGAGAAAAAAGGCTGTGTCTTAATAGGATTTTAAATTGTCCATCCATCAGAGCATCAAACTAAAAAGTCCCTAAACTAAATCCATATACTGAAACACACAGGTTCACACTTGTTGTTGTTAATGATGACTTTCACACGCAGTCTCAAGAAGCTTCTTCATTCCAATCCAACTTTTGAGCTGGTTATGTGCAGAAGTTTAAAGAAACCAATGCAACAAAACAATAACCAAGCAACCCCCCAGAAAACAAACCAACAGCTCTTTATTTAAAGAGTACTAGGAAACTTTCATGGCTGAGGTGTTTTTTTAATTTGGTTTGCTATGATTAAAATAGCTATTTCTAAGACGCCCAACTTCCTAGTTCCATGAATTGTTTGAACTGATACTGGAGCGGGGGGGGAATAGATGTTTGGTTCTCCCTTCACTTGGAGCAAGCTTGTGTTTTCCCGTGTTATCAGTGCAAATGTTCGGTGTCACCTGGTGGCAGTTACTCCTTCAGCATTGCCGGCAGCAGGGTAGGCAGCAACTGGTAATCTGGAAACTGGAGACTGCGTCCATGAAACCAGCCACCCTAGCTGTGGTGTGTTGCTTGAAAGTCTTGAGCAGCAATGGTGGGCCTAGGTATTGACTAACAAGCAAAACTCAAAGCTAAGGAAGGTCAACATTATATTTGTATTACTTTGTATTATGAAGTTCATGCTCCTGGCAGTTGAAAAGTTGGGGAAATTCAGGTAGAGACACAATTTAACATTGTAATTTAGTAAAGCTGTGGGCTGCTGAAAGGGCTGATAGCCAAAGAATCCTTAGGGAAAGGAGAGACAACTGTTCCAAATACTGTGTTGAAAGATATGAGGAGAAAAAATAGTGCAAGGAAAGGAGAAAGGACAAACAAACAGAATGCTTTTAACTGCTTTTTTTAATCTACCTCAAAATACAGTGCTAAGAAGATTGCTGACTTCTGAAAATACAATTTTGGGAACATCAGAGTATGCCAAAACTGCAATGCTGTGCCTTGATGGAGATGCACAAATAAATGATGCTGTATTTAAGCAAAGTATACTTGGGACTTCAGGAGCAGTAAGCCTGTGTTAGCCTCTTGATAGGAGTAGAATGTGTTGTTACTGGTCCTTACTGCTCTTTGTTTTGGGCGGCTGCTTGGTTGCTAGATGGTGAACCTGCTTTATGTTCTGTCCTTTAGCAAGGCATGTGCTTATTTTTCCTATATGCTCAGTTTTCTGTCATGAAATGAGCCTGAGTCCAGAGGCTGTTTTCTAATGTAAAGAGAACCTAAAGAGAAATTTTGTTTTTTTAAGTAGTGCGCTCTCTTCTAAGTGAGTTTTGTTAGAAATTAAGGGAGAAGGTTATTTATATTCTTACCTAAATAGCCTAATAATAATCTAGAGAGATATTTCAGTGTTAAATAAGCAAAAGTTAAGCATTATGCATATTAAATTTATGCTGTGCTTAGTTGCTGGTGTAATATTAACAGGAACTGATTTTTTTTTTCTAATTATTTCCACCAATATACTTCTGGTTCACAGTATTTGAATGCTAGGTGATACAGCCTTTTGGGCAATAAACACCTGTTTTTCTGTTGTGTTTGTTGTCTGACTTTGTGTCTTTGGGGTGTTTCAGGGATGATGCTGTGCTAAGAACATTTTCAGGTAACTAGCAGATACCTTTTGGCATGACTTCCAGAATGAAAAGACTTAAAATAAAAAATGTTGGGATATTCTAGGTTGTGTCTATTGAAATGAGAAGCTCACAGCGTGTAAGGATTCTGCTGTATGTAACCAAACTTGAAGGATGTGCGCAACGGTATACTTAAGTATGCAAAAAACAATTTATCTCCTCTGTGGTAATCGTATGTTTAAGAAAATAAATATAGACAGTTGATGGTAGGATAAAAATCAGAGTTAATTTTCAGTGATGAATGTTTAGAGTATTAGGATCTTTTTATTATTTTTAAAATTATGATTTTTTTTCTTAACTGTTTAAACTGACAGAGACACACATAAGGTTTGGGGAGGACAGAGGAAAAAGGTTCTTAAATGACTTTTAAGAGAGGCAGTCTCATTTAAGTTTGAAATTTTGATTCTGCTGTTCTGGCAGATGATCTGAGGGTTTGCAATACTGTGTCTGATAGTGTAACATCCAGGGAGATGCAGCAGTGAAAAAAGAAAAATTTTCACAAAAATGCTTTAGGAGGCACTTAGAAGCACAGGTGAGTTTGCAGGTGGGTGGGTGGGTGGGTGGTTTGTTTTGTTTTGGGTGGGTTTTTTTCCTTCTTAATAATATGTTAGATGAGAGTGGGGTTAGGTGACTCTTAAAACAGCTCTGTCAGAGCATGGAAACCATGGAAGCAGAGGGAGAGAACACAAAACTTTATGAAGAAGGTTCAGTGGGTTTGTGTGTAATATGTACTTGAAACTTGAAAGCTCTCTTCTGGTACCACCTATACTGCCTATCCTGATCTGGTTTTTTTTGGTCTTCTGGAAGTTTTAACTTACCTAAAAGTTGCTAAAAGGAATTTTTTTTTTTTTTTCCTCTCTTAAAAGGGCTGGCTTTCTTGCTTGTCTTTTGCCTTTGGTATTTGTGTCTTTGCTGTCTTTCAGAAAGCCTCTTTTGCATAATTTTGGATAAAAATATTGCCTTGCAATACCAAGCAAGTAAAGTCTTGAGTCTGTTAGACGTTCGTGACTGTCATGCTACTTCTTCTTATTGATTACCTTTCTTCTTAATTTTTTTTTTTTTTTTTTAAATCAGCACAATATTATTTCTCTTACTCTGGCAAAGCCAGCTCTGCCTTGGGTGCTTGACTTCCTCCACAGCCTGCATTCTGACTTCTGGAGGGGCTTCCTCTGCTACTGTTCTGCAGAATGGGAAGAAAGCAGCACGTTGAAGAAGTTCTTTGTTCAGAGTGTCACTGGTGCCTTCTTGTACCTCTCATATATAAGAAGTCATCTTTCCCCCCCTCAATCCTGTGCAATGCATCTATTTGTGGCTGAATCCAGAGCTGCATTGCCCTAATGAGTGAGTATGTTGGCTATGGTACGCTTCGTGGCTCAGCTGAAGGGAATCTTGCCGTTGTGCAGGGAGAAAGGGAAAAGGAGCCTCTACTACATGCACACAGTGTATCCCAGACTGAGCAAGGGCATATTTTGGTCTTACTGCGCACTTGGCCTCTTTGTCTGTGTTGGCCCGAGGTAAGTGTTTCAGTTTTCACATGGCTGGGAGAGAACTCCTGTAGTTTGAGTACTAGGTGGTTACTGAGATACGGTAGACTTATTACTATATTTAGTTAACTAGAGAGTACTGCCAGTCTCCAGAAATGACTTGTATATCTTAATTTCCCTCTGGCAAAAGCTTTATACAATAGATTGAAGTTCATTTGAGCATGAACATTGTTTAACTAATTCTGAAAATAAATTCCACAGTTAGTTCTCCATTAATAATGTTTAAACATTAGAGTCAAAGGAGCGTTAGCTTGAATGACCTGGCTGGTCCCATTTGGTTTAGTGTGATGAGGGAGCAGGAGCGATAAATCCAGATGGAAAGCACTGAAGATAGGAGTGACTTCATCAGTTGATACCTTGAATTATGCTCAGAGGCAATAGTTACTTACATTGTGAAGATATTGGCATTATCATCAATTTCTGGAGGAGGAAAAAACTGCAAACCAATCCCAAACCCCATAACCAAACAACAACCCACCCCTCTGCCACTAGAACTCTGAGTTCAGGTTTTTGTAATTAGAATTGTTTACTAAACCTGTGTTGTGCAATGTCTGAGCACACAACATGTGTACACTTTACTGCTAGTTCAGTGTAAGTGTACAGTGTGAACCATTCTTTTAATATGTTACAGTTCCTAACTGTGTATCTAAACACCTGCACTTCTGCAGTTAGGGTAGAGCTTACCTGTAAATCAACAGCAAAATTTTGAAAAGTGAGTTATGAAATGCTATTGTTTTTTTAATGCTCTCCTAAAACATGGTTTGAAATGAAAAATATTTTTCAAAATGCTAGATTTTGACAGAGTGACATCCAAAGAAGGATGGGGACTGACTTAATGTTCTACCAGACGGCTGCTATCAATAGCCCTTTGGGGATTGAATCTTTTCATATTGTAGACATCGTAATATTATAAACAACTAAATTCTGAGATTCAAATTTGAGTCTAAGGTGAAAACAAGCATTTGGAAACATTGAGGTATTAGTATGGCCTAAGAGTGTGTTCAGGTGATGGTTCACAACATATAATGTCAAGTTTTCTATGTTTGTCTCCAGCAAAATTTCCTAAAGTATAACTGCTCACGGTAAATGTGCAGAAGTATGTATAACTAGCTTGCTTCTAGATGAAGTATGAGCTGTGCTGTGCATGTAGTTCAAGGTTTAAAAGGTAAAATGCAATTTTTATTCTGTCAGCCATGGGGTATTTTATAATGAACATGGAACCAACACACCTTAGCATCACTCAGCAGTGCAAGGGAGAACTCTTTACACCACCAAAGACCAGCAGCTATGTTCACATGATTAACAGTCTCGCTCTGCGTGCTGTACACCTTACTCAAGCAGAAATGACCGCTGAACTTAAGTTACCACATCTGAACGGCACCAGTAGCTTGGCAAACTTTAAGAGACTAAGAATTTATTGTTAATCATGATCTAATCTTTACAATGGCCAATTTTTCTCTCTGTTTGACATTCATGACACTAGAAAACTTTTTAAAAAAAAAACTGAGAGGCAAAAACTTGCAATTAAATCATCAGTTAGTAAGGGATTTCAAATGAATAGTCATTCACTAATCTTAGTGTTGCTTATGGGTTACTCCAGTTTGTTTATGCTGCAGTGGGAGAGTTTGCACTCATCTTCCCATTTGTAAATTACTACTACCTCAGTACTTCAGTGTTGTACTTAAACCTATTTATTGAATTTTCATTTAAAGCATTTCAGTGCTTATATTAAATTTGCTCAATTTGACTGATACTACTGGTGGATCTAATAAAAAGGAATAATTTGAAGGAATCTGAGGAAGAAGATAACTACCACTTCGAGCAGATATACTTGACTGAATGTTACTTTAGTACATAACTGTTCTTTCTTCCCCAAGAAAAGTTTTCCTTGGGTTCTCAAACGCTGAGTAGAAAACCAATGTCTTTTCTTAATAAAAAAAAGCTTGCATGTTTTGTGTATGTATATAACTTAATAGTTCTTAGAATATTATCCAGTTATGGAGTGACGTGCAGTAGCTCAGGAGTATCAGCATTGCATTTCAAAAATAGTTGCAAATGATCTACCTGCTGATAACATCCTTTTAAATCAAACATACAACTGTAGAGGTGGTAGAAGGCTAAATAATCTTTCTTAACAGCTACTGTTGAGTAGAAAGGGTGGGAGGAGGAGGAAGGTTATTTCTGAACATTTATTATTTTCTTAAAAGAATAAACTTGAAAGGCTTGCTTTATTTATGCATTCAATATGTTTCACATGTTGTGAAGCAGAGAAGGCCAAATTTTTGATTAAGTCATATCACTTGCAGTGAAAACCATCTGCATCCAGAAATCTTTACAACTTCTTCAAGGTACTGTTCCCTATGTGGAAATACTCTGCATTATATTACTAAGTCATTTTCTTAAATACAGTCATTTCCTTATTGGGTGAAGGTTTGTAAGTCTTCCCTCTGTTTCCAAAGGAGGTAGAATGGCTGTAAGTCCTCAAATAAATAATGCTGAAATTTTGAGAATTTTCATTGCTAACTTCACTGAGATTAGGCTTTTACCTGTGGCATGTGTCCTTATTTGTGCCAGCGTATGTTTGATATCTAAGAATGTTTATTCGTAAAGTCAGATATATGGCTTTATGTATTGCATTCGTGCTTTGTAAATGTAGATGTAGCAAGTAGCTGTTGAGTTCATTGCTTAGAAAAGATCTTCCGTGATACACTATTCTGAAATATTTCAGGTGTATAATTCCATAGATTAATATTTCATATAGTTCCTTTTTCTTCTTGTCATATAATGCCTTTCTTCAGTTTGCCTTGTGCTGAAAGAAGGCTTAGATTACAAGTCTTTCCTTTAAGGCTTTCCTTCTATGAAGCAGTTTGTTTATTTCTGGTTCAAGGTGCCTGTAAAGGATGTTCCTGTAGTTATGATGATCAGAACCATTTTGTATGTAACCTTGTCTTGCCCAAATGACTGAGTCACAAGAGAGTGTAAGCTTATTTTCAAAAGTACAACAAACAAGAACTGGGGATATTTAGTAACTATTTTGTAATCTTTTTAAGTTTCATAAGCCTATCTTGACCCTCTTTAAGATTTGGTCACAGGCTTCTTTTTGTATTTTAGACATATTTCACAGTTCAAATCTCTTAATACTCTCTTTGTGGTAATGAAAAAAGCTAGAAAAGTTAAGTGTTAGTTTGATGTAAATGGTTTCCTGTAACTTATGAAACCACAGTCATCTTAGTTGCCTCTAGATTAACTCCTTAACAGCATGTTTCAGATATAAATGACTTGTACTATTGTAGACCTTTCTTATCGCGGAGGAGGTATAGAATGAACAAGTTAATTTTGTTGGTTCCTATTTGTAGAAAAACATTCAAAAGACTGAACCCAAAATTCAGAACAACAAGCAAACCTGCACATTGCCAAACAGCTGGCCTTATCTTTTCCAATAACTGTATGGTTTTATATACTCATTTTAACTGGTGATTTTTTTTATTTAGCTAAGGTTGCAGTTCCACTTTTAATCTCTATTACTGTTATAGGAACCTAATAACTGAAGATTGCTTTTAGAAGCGTTTGCACATTCTAGAATATTTATGCTTCTGTCCAATAATTTTTAGAAATATTTTAATCTTATCCCAAGCTTTCGTATCTTCGATGAACCAAAATGCTGTGCAAAGTCTATATGACAGATAATACTGATGTTGAAATTGTTGAGTTTGACAAAACAAGTTTGGCTGATTTCCTGGGAGAAAAAGATCTATTACAGATCTTTTGTCAGTAACAGAAATGAAAGCTGCAGAATTGGAGCTTTCATTTACTTTCATCAGTTTATTCCATCTCTCTACTGTGTGTGTGTTTGTCTTCAGTAACAAGAACTATTAACACTTCTTTCTTTCTCTTTTCCCACCCCCTCATCCCCTCCAGGGAGGCAATAATGCAGGGCATACAGTTGTTGTGGATTCTGTGGAGTATGACTTTCATCTTCTGCCAAGTGGGATCATCAATCCAAAAGTCACTGCATTCATTGGTAAGTGGGAGATCTCTAAAAAATAGACAATACTGTAGTTACAGACTTTAGGCATACTAAAATAACAAAATATATCTGAGGACATACAAGGTAAGGATTTTTCTTCTTCAAATTCTCGTAGGCCTGAACTGCTCTGAGTGTTTTTGAGCAATGTGACAGCTGTAGGAAAGCGAGCTTGCTTTCAATAGAGCTTTTCCCTCTTATTTTTGCTAGTCTGTTAACACCCCCCACTCTATATATGGAATATTCTGTGTCTGTTTACAGCAGCAGAGTGCCTGAGGGGATGCTAGTGTTTATAATGGTGATAGAAATGTGCTAAGCTTTTAAAAAACAATAGGGTTGTTAAAATGAAACATAAAGAGGGAAGTTAATTTTAGATATGAGGAAGAGGAAGTTGCTTTCTGGACTGTCCCACGATGCTGTTACTGTTTGTCCTGATCTAAATTGAAAGTTTGTTAAGCTTATTAAAAAGATTCCATGCACGTAGTTAGAAACGTATACTTTAGGTATAAAGCAGTCTTTTACAGATGAATCCCTAAGAATAAAAATTGGAATGTTTTGAAAGTTTAAAAACTTTAACGCTCTGCATACAAGACATGAAGCGTCTTTGAATTGTTTGGAATATTTTTTTCCATGCTCAACATAATTAATTTAATTTTGTGTAATGGTTTTCTTCAGGAAATGGTGTTGTAATTCATTTGCCAGGACTGTTTGAAGAAGCTGAAAAAAACTTAAAGAAAGGAAAAGGTGAGAAAATTTTAAGAGACTACTCTTAAAATAGTTTGTGGAGTCCTGTCCTTTGTTTAGATCCCTAAATCAAAAGATCTAGACAGCCGATGCCTCCATAGAGGTTATGTACAATGTCTTTTTTCCAGACTTCCATCTAGCTTCTAGTTTCTGACAGGAGTCTCGATAGAAGTCCCAGGGCCCTCATGGGAAGACAGACAAAAGGAGTCTCTGTACAGTTTCAGAAGAGAACATGTTCTAAATATGAATTATCTGCAGACATTTTTCTTTGCTTAAAGCAGTGAATTTAAAAAGTGAAACAACTTTTTAAAGTGTGTTACCTGTTCATAGTCGTTCTAGCTCTTAAAATATTAGCATACAGTTTATGGTATGTGTTAATATAAACAGATGCTGTGGTAATCACTTCTTGATTCAGTTTTTTTATATTTTCTGTTATGTCTATGGCCATGCTTGGCAGCAGTCTACTATGTGAGGTAAATCAATGGTCTAGATTATTCAAAAATAAAAAGCTACTAATTGATTGCTGAAATTGAAGAACTAGTGGAATAGCTAGAATTCTTCCTCAGGATAAGCCTGACTTTCTCAGCTTCATAGGCTGATGCCAAGTTTTAGTTATTGAAATCTACTTCTTATTCTCTGGAACATGATTGCTAAATCTTTATATAGATTGACTGAAGACTGAACGTGAAAAGTATTTATCTTTCATACATCAGAAGACAAAAATGCTAAACAACACATAATTTGAACTATTTAATTTTGTCTTTTAAGGGCTTGAAGGCTGGGAAAAAAGACTAATAATTTCTGACAGGGCTCATATTGGTAAGTTCCTGTTCGTGGTTTGGTTTTTTGTTGATTTTTTGTTAATCTTTTTTTTTCTCTGACCTTTCCACGGCCGTAAAACTGTGACAATTTTTAGCCATCTCTTTATATAGGTATGTACTTTTCTTTGGATTAAGTCTCCACATGCTGCTTTCGTTTATTGAAGTTTGTAGAAAAAAACCCACTCGCAACCCTCCCAAGTTTATGTTCTAGTGACTCTTTAATCCTGTTCCATAACCATAACCTAGCCAGGAAAGCAGGTTCACTTTCCGAACCAAAGATTAGAGGTGCAAAGCAGTCAAAAAGCAGTTCAGAAGTTAATCAACCGAAGGATTCATTTCCCCCTTTGGTGTAAAAACAGTGTTGCTTATAGCAACTTTTCTGCTGGGAAACCACATGACTGGGCGTGACTTCCAAACTAACGGGTCCCTACCAAGCACATTGCCACGCGCTTCAGAAAGGAGACGTTATGAGAAGGACTGCAGGGATGGAGAGAATGGCTGCCCTCCTCACAGGGAGCTCATCAGTCAAACGTTGATTCCAGCCTGTGTTCCAGACAACTGCAGTTCAGAGCCTGGAGTAAAACGGTGTTTAGAGTCCAAACCACCAACACAGAGCTTCAGGGGCTCTTCTTGTATCACTTCTAGGACATCTTTATTACATAAAATCATCCTTTAAATTAGATCTTTAGATACTGTAACTTAATAGTTGTGTAACTGCATGTATTAGGAAATTAGTTTATTGCTGCTCTGGTAGTCATCTTCTGAAGATGCAAGCTTTTCAGGTCTTTATCTGATAAAGCTTATAACACTGGAAAAAAGGTTTTGCTTTTGTTTTTTGGGTGTGGGTTTTTTTTGGTTTTTTGTTTGGTTTTTTTTTTTGTTAAACTGCTCTGGAGTAGCTTAGTGTGTGAACATGTTATTTCAGAATAAATAGGTTTTCACCTTGGAGTAACTACTGAGTTTGAAATAATTGAGTAACTGTTCCTAAGTTACTAAAACGCTTTCTGAGAGTAGAATCACTGTAGATGAATTATTTGGAAATTACTAGATTATTAGCAAAAACTGATCTGTGATGATTCTAATGCAGTGGCAATACTGTGAAGTTTTCGTAGCTAAACAGGTCCTGAGTAAAAAGGACCCATTAATGACTGTCACTCATAATCATTCAACCTCTTAATATAAATGAACTTTCAGAGTAGTTCTGTTTAGAAAGCTTTGGTGACAGTCTGGAGATCTGTTGCCATGCCTTCTCTAAAATGGGTACTGGCAATCTGTGAATGATAAGTCTGTAAGAAAAGATCAACCAAAACCAGGTTCAAGTTTCTGGGGACAATCTAATCCTTTAAATTATGTGGATGTGTGGAAATAAACACAAAAAGAAATTGGTAAGGCAAACAAGGAAAACCATTCTTGTTCTAGAGAGACTAAGAGTACTTATTAAATGTGTCTGTTTCTTGCAATTTTTCAGTCTTTCCTGTGTAATGTCTAGACTAGTTGTTTAACTTTTGGGAGCTAGTACTTAAGAAAAATAAGCTGGCTTCTGCTAGCCAGCAAACTGTTGCACCACTGTTTGTATTTGACATGAGTCTTGTCAGATTTTTTTTTTTTTTTTTTCTTTTATGGTAGATGAAGAATTGCTGCAAGGAATACTTTGCATAATCTTTGTCATTAGGAATAGGTAGTGCTTCAAAAAAAGTAATCAGGTTTTGTGAAGATGACTTCTCTTTACATACAGACATTGGTGGGAACTCTTGTATTTCTAAATGTATTTTAATTTATGTTGTCCAAAACATAAAAAAAATGGTTAAAGAAATCTTTACAATGAATGAGAATGTTTACTTGAAGTTCCCACCTTAAATTTCAGCAGTATGCCTTTTTTTTACTATAACCTGTTTTCCAGGATTTTTTTCAACTGCATGTTTTTTTTGTCATTCATACATTCTTTTGGGCCACGAAGAAGTTGAAAGGGCTTAGCTATTCTGTGGGAGGTATATGCACAGTCTGCAAGTATGCTACAAGATAAACAGTTTAAAAATAAAAAAGAAGCCTCTCAAAAACCTTAGAACTCTTCCCTGTGAAAAAATGTAACTTGTAAAAGAGGAGAAAAAAACTTGTCATTTTATTTGCCTCTCTTCAGTATGTGGTTGTTTTTTTTCCATATTGATAAACAGGGCTAGAGTTGGTTTGACGAAATTGTTACTGATATGGTAATTTATTTCACACAATTTTTCTACTTATTTCTATTTTCTTAGTATTTGATTTCCATCAAGCTGCTGATGGCATCCAAGAACAACAGAGGCAAGAACAAGCGGGAAAGAAGTAGGTGGTTTTATTTTGTCAAACATGGGATGACTTAGTACAAACTTGTGTCTCAATATGTTGGATTTCTGTTATTGTTTGTCATTTAGTTTTAAAAAAGTATTAATTATCCTTGTAACTCTTCAATGTGGAGTATGCAGGGATAGTTTCTTACGCTTTTGTCCTCCAGTGGCTAGCAAAAGGTTATATTCTTAATGAAAGGGTTGTATCTTGATACTTTGCCTTATGAAAAGGTTCCTAGTTTCTAGTTAGCTTTATAAAAAGGGTTCCAGCTTCCTAATGTCTTAATTGTTTACTGGAGATACTTTCTCTGTAAAAATACATTTCTGTTTATGAAGATTGAAGGATCCCTTAGTTCTCTCCAAATAACTGAAAGGTCTGATACGATTACTTCGGTATCTCACAATCCTTCATTGTCAGAAGTGCGTTTAAATGTTCACATTGTCTACTACATGCAGCTACTGACTTTCTGAAGCTTTTGAAACTTTCAGAAACTAGCTGCTATGTTTCTAACTTGAGATTTCCAAGTAGCTTGCTAGTTCTTGGGGATGGGGGAAAAAGCTGGCAGAGTTAACTGTGGCACGTCTAAAGCTGGAAAGTAATGCAGCACTATAGATTTCTCAGATACCAGTACTGTCTTCTTGGAAGTTTGTGTGGATGAAGAGTAAGTCGGTCTTCCTTACTGAGACCTGTAAAAACTATCATCCATGACAATAAGACACTCTCACAATTAAGAGAGTGTCCGATTTTGGCATACTTGCTTCACATAGGTGAAGCAAGTATTGTGTGATAACTTGTCAACTGTTCCTACACTGGGTCATTTTCACACTTGACTCTGCTGTACCAGCTGTGTTGTTACCTGTTGTTATAGGAATTAAAAAGTAAACAGGAAGAACTTTTTTTTTTATGAGCCAGTATGTGTATATCAACTATTCTTGAATGTTTATGGAGCGCAAACTGAAATTCCTGTATGACAATATTTGCAGTTAAAAACACTGTCAGTCACTCAGCTACTTGTGAGAAAGAACTACTTTACTAGTTAGTGTTAAAGGTTGTCAGGGAAAGCCCAATGAAGAAATAACCACTTTTCTTCAATTAATTTGTTTTAAAGAAATCCAGAGGAAAAAAGTTACATCCAAAGCTAAAAAAATTTAAGTCACTATAAGTGCTCTATTTCTTTTTTCTGTGGGGTTCTTGAAATTCTGCAAGAATCGTATAGTTTTCAAGTCTGTTAAAACTGCTGATGGATTGAAAGTACTAAGCTATCTATTGCCTCCTAAATTTTAAGGCTAAGTGACTGTAGTGGCGGAAGTACACACAGGCTGGCTAAGAACAAGCTATCATAAACTGATTATCAAAAGACTGTCTTCTGTTTGTTGGGGTAGAGTGGGGAATTGAAATAGCCTGCTAGCATGTCTAGCTATACATTTGACTGCATAGCATTTTTTTGTGTCTAACACTTCAAAGTTGATAATTATAAATAGGAGGTTTATTTTTTATTTTAACTGAATGCTTTTATCTGTTTAAATGTAGCTCAAAAACAGTCACAAGTAAGGCTCATGTAGCTTCCCTTGCAGAAAGGTTATAAAAAAGGTAATCTAATATAGTATATTATGCTTATACAACTGTTTTTAACACCTATAAATACAGTCTTCTGACAGCTTAAGTCTTTTATGAATTAGCATGTCTTAATGAAACAAAATAAATGGAACCCAACTCCTCCTTTAAAAACATTCTCTGTGGAGGTTATGAACTGGGGCTAGTCAGTTATTTAAGCCACAATGTCCTGGTTTGGTTAAATGATACTGTGTGATGCAAAGTCGATTAGAATGTCTTTCTCTTCAGACTGGAGGCAAACATATCACTCCCTGAGATTACTAGGTATTCAGTCTAATGGGAAGAATTTGGTTTTTTTTTCCCCAAGATTATTGTTTTGAATCTACTTAACTAAAATGAATTATGTACTACTTATGAACTGTATTTTAGTTCATTCGCATATCAATTGATACCCTTTAACATAAAGTTTAGATACAACCTGCACCTTCTACTTGGAATTGAGTCCCTCTTGAACTGAGTTATTGCATGGTACCTTTAAGGCAGTTTGAAGAAATCTGTGCCACTCTGCATATCCAGAATTTATAATTGAAGAAGATAAGGCTTTGTGTGTCTGCTCGGGGGGGGGGAAACAGAACAACAAAACAGTTAAAACTAAGCGCAAAACTTCTGCAAATGCTGCATACCTATTCACTTAATCTTTTGAGAGCAATGGGGAAGATGTTTAATCTGTTTATACTGAGTGCAGTTTGGCTCCATTTTGGTATCTATTTAGCAAGTCGCTAGTTACACTTCCTGAACTAGCTGTACTTCTCTGACAGAAAAGTCAGTGCAGGCAAGTTGTATCTTATGATATCACTGACTTAAGCTGAAAAAGGCTTTTCAGACAGAGTGGGTAGGTAAGGATAAGAAAAAGAATTCAGGTTTTCAGAATCAGCTACAGTGGAAAATCTATTCCTGAACCCGTTCTTAACGTACAGCATTTTGAGTACCATTGTCATTCTCAGATGTTCGGCAGTGTTTTCTGTTTTCGTCGCTCCAACTGAGGCTTCTAGAATTAAATGAAATATTTCTTACACACAAACTTGAAATCCATACTGTTTGTGCTGTTGCTTTATGGAGGACTTTCTTTAGATCTTCAGGACAGTTTTTTAGGAAGGTGTTTAGTTAGTTTCAGTTCTTAATACTGAAGGATATTGTCTTGGCATTCAGTTCCTTAAATATAAAAGTTGGGAATTGTGTACAAATAAATACGTAAGAGTTCACTGATGTATGAAAAGTTACTGGTCTAAAAACAGAGGTGTGTAGAAGATTAAGGTCTATAAACAGTGCTGTTCTGAAACTAAGTTGCATACTAAAAGTATCTTGTGTTTTAAATGTTTAAAACAGGGTTCTAAATGCTGGCAATTAACAGCATTTCATTTTATGCTAAGCATGTACTAGCTTTAAAGAAAAAACACCTTAATTTTATATCAAGAATAACTCCTGTTATTATCTTTTGAAAGTTTGGGAACTACCAAAAAAGGAATTGGTCCAGTATATTCTTCAAAAGCAGCTCGAAGTGGACTCAGAATGTGTGATCTTGTTTCTGATTTCGATGACTTTTCTGAGAGGTAATTTCTGTATTTTAATGCACAGTTGTAAGCATAGTTTTCAGTTTCTGGGTAGTACCCTGTGTAAGCAAATACATCTGGTTGCTGTTACTTTATAAAATTAAAAATTATTTTAAATATTGAAATAATTTTATTTATAGTTTTATTGAGTGATCTATTTACAATTATTAAAATATTTTATTGTTTAAAATTGTTTAATCACCAAATAATGGCACATACATAACCAGTAAAACCTGAGGTTGGTGGGGGCATGAGGAGGAAAATAAATGAACAAAAACCTTGCTGAAGCATTTTTTTCCTTCCAGGTTCAAAGTGTTAGCCAATCAGTATAAAGCGATATATCCTACCTTAGAGATAGATATTGAAGGGGAATTGAAAAAGCTCAAGGTAAGCCTGCTTCTGTCTGTTAAATGATATAATCACTGTGTGCAGTTACTGATATGTAAATCTCTGGGTGACTGATGCTTGTGCTTGTATGAGGAGTTAAAACATAATACATATAATGGGAAATTGGTACGTATCAATTTTAAAGAGTCTGCTAGCATCCTTAAATACACTTTTGACCCTGCTTTATGCAGCTTTTCAAAACTTGGCTTCAAGAGAAATACTGTAAACTTGAAGAAAAATGTTTTTGTAGGGAGTATTATTTTTGACTTCCATTTGCTCAAACATACTGCCTAAGAGAAAAACACCCCACAATTGTAGCTGGGGAAGGCATGTTTCACTGTAAAGAATAATATTAATTCCTTGTGTCAGAAACTTAAAAACTGAAGTAAATTATTTTTCTAAGTAATAAGCCTTAAGGAAAAAAAGTACTGTTTAAAAACATAGAAAAATGTAACTCAATAGCAGCAGAACTAATGAAACCTGACTGCCAGCAAACTTGTCTTGTGGTTAATTATGAATTCTGATTTGATGTTTTCCCTGCAGTTGGGACAGTTGTGAGATTTCTCACTAGTATTAATTCTCTTATGCCTAATACGGCTATTTTTGCAGTGCATCCAAGTTCTTATTTGAAAAAAATTGTCAGATGCCTTACCCTTGGCCAGCCTTTTTGTTCATGCACTTCATAGAATCTTAACTGTGAGATTTTTTTACCGTTTAGAAAGCTTCAACCAAATTTGACAAATTGTTTAAAAATGTTGAGGTATGTGTGGAACAGGGGAGGGCCTGCACAGTTACAGATTTAATTCTTTCAGAAATTCAGGCCAGTGATATCATCCTTCTTGTATCTTCAGTGCCACTAAACTCAGTTTACCAGCTCTAAAAGGGAGTATATTGGAGTTCTTAGCACTTCTGTTTGTCGTACTTTAAATGATATGTTACACATGTTGGATTGTAGTATTTTTATTAATATGTAGACCTAAAATCAGTTACAGTTGAGTGTTTCACACCTTGTAGTTTATTTATTAAAGTGTAATGTGTGTGTATTACACATGAGGATTACAGAATACCTGAAACTTATTGTTAGGGTGGAAACAAATACGTAGTTGTAGCCTGAGAAGAATTACTTGCATGTTATGTTTGTTTTATGCTAATGCACTTGATGAAATTCTGAAAGACCAAGTATTAGATTTCATGTGAAGTGAATCATTAGAATGAGAATTTCTATATGTTCACATGGGGAAAACTGCTGTTTACCAAGTGTTAATTTGAACATTACTGGCTTCTTACATCCAGCTACTCGGTGGCATTCAAGCACTTGACTCTTAATTCCACTAAATAATGTCTTTCTTTCACTTAAAAGCTTACCTATATATATGTTCACAAACTAATGGTGCTTTATAATTGTGTGCATTTGTTGGCTTCAGATGGCCAGAATTAGAACCCACCACATGCTGGTTTTGGGGGAGAAATTTTGAACACTTGGAAATAAAATACTGAATACAGTAAAGTATTGTGATTATGCTCAAGCTTGAATATTTCTAAAGCATTTCCAAAGTTTGGATTTTATTTCCTTTTTTTCCCTTTTTTTTTTCTTTCTTTCCTCCTACGAAGACCATACATGTCTATTGTGTAAATCTGAGTCTAATGTTCTTCCTTCCCTTGTTCACATACTGTGGCATATTTAACATTTATTTATGTTTGCTTTTCCTTTCCAAAAGGAATAAGAGAATTGTTATGAGGGAGCAATAGCACTTGTATTCTGGCTGGCTTTATCATAATGAAATCATACTACACAATAGTCTTCTTTATTATTCAGGGCTGCATGGAAAAAATAAAACCAATGGTAAAGGATGGTGTTTATTTCATGTATGAGGCTTTACATGGACCACCAAAGAAGATCTTAGTAGAGGGTGCAAATGCAGCACTGCTGGACATAGATTTTGGTAGGTATAACATTTTTGAGACACATGTTGCTATATACTTCTGTTGTGAAAGACGAACACTAAATAGAAACTCTTCTATGCTTAGCTGTTTTTTCTTAAATAGAGTATAGTTAACACTTCAGTATCTATAAATTTCATATGAAGTAACTCACAGTTGTATACATCTATGGAAATCTCTTGAGGGGAAAAAAAAGAGCTTTGAGAGGCAAAGTATAAATACAAAATACTTGTTGACTTTTGAAGAATCGGCTTGCATTTTTTTCAAACCCTTTATGTAACACTTAGCGTTTCACTTTCACGATATAAAGAAAGATGTTGGAAATCTGGATTGCTAATGAGGCAAGAGTGAAAAGATTATCCTAATCAATTTGAAATTATAACTGGTGCCGTTTTTCTTAAAACACTAATTAGCATCTTGATAGAAGCAGCTTTTTTTAAATGAGATTATGATGTTTGTTATCATTATGTTGTAAGGACAGATAAATTACTATACCTCTGTATGGGCATAAGCAGCCTATATTATTGGCTCCTGCGTTTTGTCACATTTTTCTTCAGTCTCACTAGCCTTGTAACTGCATCACTTTTATTGTTGGAAAGATGTGTAAGCCTGAAATTGAAGCCTGTAAGGACTACTGTCAAATAACAAAATTGGCACGCACTCTCCTTTCAACAGATAGGAGTTCTGATGTTGGGCATTTTCAAACATACTGAGTTCGAAAGCCTCTTTCTTTTAAGAGGAAGATATGTTTAAGACTAGTAACCATAGGTGTAAGCACCACGTTTTCCCATGATAATCTGAATGTTGGAAGAAAGCTCCTTTTCTAACAGGTCAAAAAAAAAAAAGGAAAAAACCTCTTTAAATATGCTTGTCACAGGGAAATGTTTGATGCAAACCTGAGATATTTGCAGAAGACTTTAGGGGGGGTCGTTTTTTATAAGTAGTGAGGATTTTAGATTTCATGTGAGTATAGGAAATGCAAATAGTCTGAAACTCATCAGGTATGTCTATAATACGTACAGAGTTGTTTAGATCACTTTTTCTCCTGCCTGTGGTGTTAGACCCACACACAGAGAGTGTATCTGCTGTCCTTAGGTAGATACCATCAGTGGATTGGACACTTGGCTTAACAATAGGCAAGTCCTAGTCAAAAGATTTGGCAGTGCCAAATTTGATTGTGCGGCATTCTGAATGAGGCTGTTTTCTGTGTCTTTGCACAGAAGTCTTAATACTGAAGTGAATTTTATGAATGTGTGTCTGTTGGTAGTGAAGGTGGTAAACCCCCAGCCTTGCAGTCCATTTCTCTCTTCTGGAGTGTGTAACGAAGCTCGTGTGTATGTGTGTCTGGGGATGGGGGTATAGGTGTGGAGATGTGTGGTCTTCTGTGTTTTTAAACGCTTGAGTGAGGATAAACCAATGTCAGTATACCAGGCTGGGTGCTGAAAATGAGTAAGAATTGTCTCATTGACTTTGTTTATGGCATCCACTAGCTGTATTACCTGTCAGTAAAGAAAAGCTCAACTACTGTGTCCTAAGAAAGATAATGACTAATTAGTGCTTAAAACTGCTGTTACATATCACCTGTAAGCCTGTGTCTTTCTCCTGAGAGATGTAAGCAAAAGAAGCTAGAGATACCTGAGGCTACCCTGCAACAACTCACTGAGGAGTCTCTGAAGGATTTTGACTTTTTAAAGTTGTCTGTATTGCTTTCAGTTCCTTTTGTCTTTGCTGTTCCTCTCTTACCCATCACCGAGTCTTATACAAAAACAAAAAGTCTGAAGCAGGAGATAGAAGTCTCTTGCTTATATGTAGTTATTGTGTGCTTGAAGCATTTGTTCACAATTCAAATCAACTAAGGACTGGCATGCTCTGTTTCATCTTCCATTACTTAAGAAAAAAAAAAAAAAAGAAAAAAGTGTAAGCCTTAAGGATTCTGAGATGTTTAACTCTTATCTTTGCTGTCCAGGCTACTCTTTAAATGGGGGCTGAATATTTAACTAGAGACAAACTCTCATCACTAATGAACTAGACTATATTCCAGGAGTCTTTTTTTTTTTTTTCCTTTTCTTTAATAGTGTTAATAATTTTTTTTCATTTGCTTACATAAGCAAAATTTTCTTTCCAGAATTCTACACTTTGCAATTTCTTATCCTTATAATGTGCTGACCAGATTGTAGAGCTTATATTTTATTTTTTTCTCCCAAAATGAAAAATGGTAAGCCTATATTTTCTAACCTTTTAATGCCGTTAAGAGTCTCCCTTCAAGTTTTCATGTTGTTCTGTTAGTTAGTATATTTTATATATTATAGCAGGGCATGGTTTTCTGGTGTCTTATTCCAGTTTTTGACTTGTATTCAGAATTCATTCAGAATTGTTATGTAGTCAACTTTTGCCACTGTACCAAAAGTAAGTGGTAAGATTTTTACCTTTTTCAGTAAAGAAGGATTAGACAATGTACATACAGAGCTAAGGGCTCATTAAATATGTTTTTGACTGCAAAATACATTTATTGTGTGGTTTTGGTTTTTTAGTGTTGTAAAACCTATGTAAGTGCAATGCAAGTACTATTCCTTACCAGGTTAGATTTAATTTTTTTAATAGTTTAAAACCAGTGTTTTCATAAGTTTTTAAAAACTTTTTTTTTTTTTTCAATAGGCACATATCCTTTTGTGACTTCATCAAACTGCACAGTTGGAGGTGTGTGTACTGGTCTGGGCATGCCACCACAGAATGTTGGGGAAGTATTTGGAGTTGTGAAAGCATATACAACAAGAGTTGGAATCGGTGCCTTTCCTACAGAACAAAATAATGTGAGTATTATCAGTGCTGGATGTGACTTGTAACTGGGTGAAATAACTTGGTGTGTCTGTCTTGCATTAAATCAGTGTTACTGTTTAAGTGCAAGTACATGACCGTGTTTGGATGTCTCATTCTTCTGATTCTAGGCTGAGCTTACAGGCCTGCCAAATCTGATTGTTGGTTTCTCAGACCTTCCTATGGAGTAGAAGGTTAGATCAGGAACAGATTGAGAGATTTGCTCAAATAACGTTCTCTTGAATTAGAAATAGCATTTTGTATTTCTGTTTTCATCCCAATGGACAACTTTCTGAAAAATTCGGGGAAGAACTTTTAAGGTAACTTACAATATTGTAAAATGTTATTAAGGATATACTTGCATCGTGTATTGCCAAAAAAAAAAAAAAGCTCATATAATAATATTGCTCTTTGTTAGGAAATTGGAGAATTGCTGCAAATGAGAGGTAAAGAGTTTGGTGTTACCACTGGTAGAAAGAGAAGATGCGGCTGGCTGGACCTTGTGTTACTCCGATATGCCTACATGATTAACGGATTTACTGCGTGAGTTACTTTGACAGCTTTTCTGGCAACTTGACATAAAATCATGAAATGCTGCACATTACTGTAAATTGTACATATACTAGCTAGTAACATTCAGACTGTTAGTATTGATTTGTTGATTGGTTTGATATTTTGATAAATGAACTGTCCCTTATTTTTCCTAGCATTAAATGTTTTTATATTTGACATTTTCATAGTCATGAATTTTCTTTCCTTTACTTGTAGCACATAAGTTTATTTCTCATTTAAAATGATCCAAGAAGCACTTGTGTGTCTTAGTACTTGATGTGGCAAGCTACCTTAACCCCTGTCATCCACCCAAACCAAATCAAACAAGGGCCTTACAACCTGATATAGTTTGTGGGGTTTTGTTAGTTTGTTTTCAAAATACTGATGGATTCCCATCTGTCTTATCTTTAGCAGTACGTGTAATTGTAGAAAATTTGGATATGACTTTGGGACTTTAATTAAAATGAAAAATAGATGTTTGAAACAAAACTGGTATAATATTCTAGTAGATTAAACTGTGTGAATACGTGCTTTACTTAAATGTCCTATTTTTCTTGTTCTTTGTGCTTTTTATTTAAAACAGGATGCAGCCAGGTATTTACAGACCCAGTGTCTGATTATTTTGCTTCCTTCACTGTAGGACAGGAACATTTGGCAGAGGACTGGAATAGACAGCAACAGGCATCATGCTATGAAACAATCTCAAATGAATGGTCATAAAGTACCTTGGCAGCACCCTGACCAATTAAAATTCTACCACTTAAAGCTATAGACGAGTCACTTTAATTGGAGAATACCTGTTCTTTGAATTTTGCCATTTTCTTATAGTACTAGATCTAAGGACGCAACAAAAAGGCTGTTTAAGTTTTCTTTATTTTTTAAATAAACAGATATAAATAAGGTATAAACCATATAAATAGATTAGTGCCATATGAGCTATTTTTCTAAGGAAAGACAATTAATTGCAATGTGCAGAAATCAATTTTTATTTTGATATTTATACAATGTGATGAGAGTTGAGAGTTACTGAACTTGTTTAACCAGAGTAATGTTTCTTTATAGGTTGGCACTTACCAAATTGGATATCTTGGATGTATTTCCAGAAATTAAAGTTGGTGTTGCATACAAACTAGATGGTGAAATAATACCTCATTTTCCTGGTAAGACTACTTGTTTAGCAATTTGAGATTTTGGTGAAATGTAATCTGATACTTAAATGCATTTGACTTTTACTTGTAAAATTTATGACAAGAATGTGTTACTTCAGCATCAAGCCATGAATGTCTTCCCAGATGCGCCCGAGACACCCTGTGCCACACCTGTACCAAATACTGTCATTTGTCTACTAGAAAGATGCAAAGTGGTGTATAAAGCCTCTTAAATGTAGATGTTATTACTGCTTTATCCCTCTCCTTTAATACAGCCTGCATTACCTTCAAGCTAAATTGGAAGCTCATTTCACACTCTAAATCCAGTGTCTTATTCCCACTACTGTATTCATCCCCTCTTCTAGCAGGACAAGTCTTCATTTAGGCATGTGATGAGCCACTTGTGAGAACTGATCCAGTTGAAAAGCCAGGTTTTTCTCTTCCTGGGTTATTTTTCTAACAGTTCAGTGCCCTTTAATGCTTCACAGAGCAGCCAAAAACCTGTCACATGTATGCAATGGAAAAAGAGGGAAAAGGGGTGGGGGAGGAAATGAGCAATTAGTTTAGGTGAAAGCAAGACTGTTTTCCTCATGCAGGACCAACATCAACTTAGCATGATAGGAATTATAGCTCCTGAGGAGGACAGTGGTCATTTTAGTCATCATTTTTACCTGAAAAATATATCTGCCTGTTAAAATTTTCAAGTATCACAAAACACTGTTCATGGATAATGCATCTTTTTCAGTTTGCTATAGTAGAGATACTCCAGAAAAAAGAACATTAACCAGTACTAAAGATGGGGCTTTCTGATTTTGCTAATGTGCACATAGATGGTCGTTTCCATTCTAATTGCTACCTCAGGATTTGAGGCTGGTCAGAGGTTACAATTTTTCATATGATACCATGAACAGAGAACTTCCTGTGCGTGAGGAGATCAACTGTAGTAATCAGATACAACTCACAGCAGGATTTATGTAGTATAAAGGAATAAGTGATAATCTGCCAGTAGTCCTTGAAAATAGCATGTGTCTGTTGGGGAAATTCATAAGGAATTAACAAAAAATCTTCTGTTTCTCTGTGCTTGGGGGAGTTCTTTAACTGATACACCCTTCAGTATCTTCAAACAAAAGTGCCAGTTACAGTCTGAATGCATACTGAATGACATGGCGTGCACTTTTATTCAGGAAATTTAGTCTCATCTTACACTAAACCAGGGAAGGATTTTCCCTTTTTAAGACTCAGAGGTCCCCTGATGGATACCCTTATCAAAATCTGAAGGAAACTTGTGTGTGCTTTAGATGGCTTTTGAACGTAATGGAGATTGCACATTTGAATTGAGAACTACTCAGTAAATGCTTCTTCTGCAGCCCTGTCATCTAATCTGGGGGCTATTTGGACTGTCTTGTGCTCAAGTCAGGAGGACCTTCTCTGGCAATCCATCATTAAGGATGACATAACAGGTGGCCATGTTTTCCGGTTTTCACTAAGACTTCAGTGATTACTCTTCTTCTTCCCTGCCCCATACCTCCCCTGCCCCCCCCCATTTATTTTGTTTCTCAGATGGGACCAGCATCATGTTACAACTCCTGAGGGCAGACTTTGCTCCGTCTATATGCCCAGGTAACAGGTAGCTGACCTTTGGTCATAGCAGCACAACATGGCTCACCTGCCTAACTGTATTTTTCTTTACTGTATGAACAATTAAGAATTCTGGTAGAAATTTAGTAGAAGCTGTTGTCTTTGCTGTTGATGTGCTGTCTTCCTTAAGTGTCAGAAAGGAGTTTGAGCTGAACTTCTGGTAAGCTGGAAGATGCTGTCTCTCACAGTGCCTCTGTGTTCCACACCTCTCTTTGCTATACTCTTCAACATTTGGCAGCATTGTCAGCACATATGCTGCAGGGTACTTACTAGCCCTGCCCCCAGCATAGAAAACAAAAAGTAACTTTCTTCCCACTTTGTGTTTTGCAGGCCATTAGGTTATTTCTGATGTCTACATCTCTGTGTGCTGTGCACTTGTCTAATTAATTTTTTTTAACTTGCCACTTCAACATTTTTAATTTAATTTAGAAGAGATCTAGTCTGGGAATCTCTTGCTGGCAGGGTATTTCTTCCCCCCGCCCCCTCCTACTCTCTTGGAGATGTTAGTGATTTACCCTTCTTGTGAAATGACTGTCTCTAAATCAGAAGCACACACAGCGCCCACCATCTCAGGAAAAACATGCCATATTTCATATATTGTTCCTTTTTCCAGCTGGATCAGAGAATCATACGAGTCTCACTCAGTTTTTTTAGCTTAGATTTCTGTGGGCATTTCATAATCTTCTGTTAAGAAAGAACTGAAAATGTCTTGTAAATTTGCAGTTGACTTCAGTTGGTGTCATTGAGGCTGTAGTCTTTTGCTGTAGAGCTGGTCAGTATCTCCATTTCTGTGTAGTCATAAGAGTTTATGAAAGAAAGAAAAAACTCCCTGCAAGCTTTGAGATGATAATTTTGACAGGAATGTGAGCGCCATGGTCTAGTCCTGCTAATGCCTTCTGTCAAGTTTAGGCATTAGCTGATCTCGGCACAGACACAACCTCTAGCTCAGGAGACTTTGAAAATGCAGATTCTTAGGAAATTGGGAGATTATTTTGGTGAAGCTTTACTTCATGCTTGCTTGCTTTTTTTTTTTTCTTCCCTGGGCATCTACTATAGAATAACGAGCTAGGACACCGTGCTAGATGCACCTTTCATCTGACCTGTATGACTGTTCCTCTGTTCAGTTTCTGGAAACTGCTGGAGGATCTTTTAAGATGAGATCTTTTACAATGGTGCCAAGATCCCAAATTTCAGCTATTATTTTTGAGTTGACAGTAACATCACATCATTCCCTCTCCAAATTACAGTACCAGACATCACTGTATCTGCTCTCTGTTATCTAATTCAGCTGTTAATAAGGAATATTCCAGAAAGCCTAAAAGATAAATCCCCTAAGGGAAGAGCTGAGAGAAATCTAGATGGTAACTACTTCTCATATGACACTGAGTTCAATTTATGGCTTTTCTTTACCACACATCGTCTTTTATCACACCTGCTGGAGCAAAATGAGAGAATCACACTTCTTGATGTTTCAAGTATCCCTTTTTTCCTTCCTCTCTTTTTGGGAAGTAAGGAATTGAACTAATACAGAGTAATGGAAGACTGTAGACACCATTAGACAGTTTAGTTTGAAGTGCTTTCAGCTTTCTCCCAGCTAGCCTTATCAGAGAGGCTTCGAAGTAAAAACTGAATTGCCTGTGCACCTCCAAGACTGAAGGTGTTCAGTCACTTTCCGTCTTCAGAAAGAGTGCGGCTTGTGTCTTAGTCTAGACCATCTGCAATGCCCAAAGGTTAGTTTGTGGTTTTGCACTTTGAATATAGCTGTTCTATTTTACGGATCACCTAGACAGCAGCTCAGTTGTTAGTGCTGATGACATGAAAGAAAGTGCTTATCCTTGGCCTCTGCAAGCCAGCATCCTTAATGTGCCTGTATGTTTGTCAAGACTAGCCTGATAACAACAAGTATTGATTCAGGATCATTTGCCTTAACCTGTGAACACCTCACGCAAAAAATTGTGCATTTCTTCACTCTTGTAGGCTTTGAAGTCAGTAGAGCATAGTCCTCTTTCACCTTTACTCAGAAGTAAAGTTCTTTTACTAAAGTAAAAAACTCAGCCTAGTTCATTAAGACTGTCTTTACAACACTGCTACTATTGAACTCTTACCTGCACCAGGACAAATTATTCAATATGCTGAGCCTGAGTTTGTTGGCTACACACACGCTGGAGGGGATTAGCAATGGTTTTGTATTTGCATCTCTACTGTGCCTCTTGCACCCAAGATGCTTTCCCAGACGATCTGTCTTTGCAGGACTGACTTGATCTGAGACATGGAGCCTGCATAACATTAATTACAGTGCCTTTGGCAGAACCCTGCCTTTTTCAGGAAGGCAGGGTATTTTGACAATTTTCAGTCTTAGGGCTTTTGTTTTGCTGCCCAGTGTCATTCCAGGACTACTGTTCAGATAATACCCGGAATGATTCAATTCCAGAACAGTGTGCTTAGCATCTTCCAGTATTTGAAATCATCACAGGATTCCGAGGTAATGGACAACACTGTGGCAAGTTACTAAATGAAGGACAAAATGGAATATACTCATTGCTTCTCTTCTGGGAAGTAATTAGAACAGTTACTGTTCATACATTATGTGGAACTCCGCACTAATTGACAAATTTATTGTAGAATTTTGGGGAAAAGGGTCTGTGAGTGTCAGAAGTGTGTATAAACTACATCCTATGACTGTTCTTTTAGTAAAAAGTACACTCCTCTCCTCTGCCACTTTAAAATATGTTTTAACTGCCTGATACTTACAAGCTGGTGCCTAATTTTGCTTTCACATCACTGAATTCTCTCATGAAGGTGGGGTTGCATCTTGGTATTTGTTCAGTTGTTCAGCCAAAAAAAAAAAAAAAATTCATTTTGGGGAGTTACTTTTCCTGAAAAATTATTTTTTGAAATGAAAAGGTTGTGGTGTAAGCAAAATATATGCATGTGACTGAGAGTACTAGAATTCCTAAAAAATCTAAGTCCAGATATTTACTGGATTTTTTTTTCCCCACCCTCTGTTTATAGTAACACAAAAAGGATACTTCAGCACCTTCAGTGCTGATATTATCTTTATGTAAGAAAAGAATAAAAAGCTTTACAGCTGTGTGTTTAGTGGTAGAGAATATATAATCTTTGTGGACATAATATTTTTGTTTGCTTCTCAGCCAACCAGGAAGTCTTAAATAAAGTAGAGGTTCAGTATGAGACACTCCCAGGATGGGATACAGACATATCAAATGCAAGGACGTTTGATGAGCTGCCTGTAAATGCACAAAATTATGTTCGCTTCATAGAAATGGAGTTGGGTGTTCCTGGTAAGTAAAACAGATTTTGTTGTTGTTCGTTGTTTTTCTGCTCCATGAAACCTATCTTGTATTTTGCCTTAATGAACATTCAAAATATTGAGAACTAGTTTCTAGCTGTGCTTATTCTTATGTACCTGGTGATACTTGTAATTATTGCTTTACTACTTTTTCCTCTATCTAGTTAGCTGTTGAATTGAAAATTTTCAAAAGCTTTAATATGCATTCTTTCTTTGGCTTATACTATAGTTCTTGTTCAACTGAGATTTTTATAACTTGCTGAAATGTTTTTTCAGATTGGTTGTAATAGGCATTTAGTTATGCTGCCATTATAAATTCAGTGGGACTACTGGCATATTAATGTGATTAAATATATATGACTATAAAGAGGCCCTAAACTAACAAATTTCTCTTACGCTTTCTAATAAAAATGATCCTGTGCTGGGAATGAGGAGATGATGCAAATCTTTCCTGACAGTTTCTATGTATCTCTTTTTCTGTGATCTGGAAAACTGTTTTATTTATTATGGCAGTTTCAAGACTGTTCCTGCTTTTCTAAGTTACCAGTGCATTCTTACTTTGAGAAAATAGTTATAACTTCTTAATCTACTGATGGTATATGCTGTGCTCTTCTTCAGACTATGGTACCTAAGATCTTAAGCGCTTAGATAAGATAACAAGCGTATCTTCTTTAAGGTACAATCCAATCTTGCTTTGTATTACTTATAATAAAAGTTTGCTTTTCTCTCCTGCAGTTAAATGGATTGGAGTAGGGAAATCCAGGGAATCAATGATCCAGCTGTTTTAAAGATTTCAGATGCATGGAAGAAAGCACACTCCTCAAAAGACTGCGCATTCTTAAATGCATTAGTAGCCCGCAAAGCAAAGATGTTGGAAAGATAGATTTTTTTGCATGGAAAGAAATGCTAGAGTTGATACCCCCAAATCAATTGCTACTCCTGAAAGAGACTTTAACATGAACCTGTACCAGTTACTGTTCAATTGCAATTTCCAGGACACTTTTCATTGTTGTTCAAGGTGCCATCAGATTTTTTTTTTTCTTTACCTAATATTTACTTCATAATGTAATTCCTGTTTGAAAATCTAAAGTAGCGTTACTTTCATGACTGTTTGTCTTTGTTATCCTCTCTCTGCTTTTGGCGGTGTTACTTCCCTGAAATTTTAGACAGTAAAAATAATGCAGTTTTGCACAGATAGTTTTACATCCTCATTATTTGTATTCCTAAGGCTGTTGTACTCTTAATGGCTGCTCTTGTGAGTGATTAAAGAGGGGTATTCTGATTTTATAATGCTATAAATGCTGTCTAAATTATTGTGTGATCTGTTTTTTAAAAAAAGACTGTGATGCCAAGTTGTTAAGAATGTCCAGGTTTTTTTAGCTGTATAACACAGAAAACTTACTCTTTGTAACTCACAGAGGACACTCAAGTGTTTACCAGGAAATGTGCCCAGAAAGTTAGAAAATTGGTATTGTAAAAAGTTCATCTGCGATTATTAAAGAACTGTTCTGATTTTGAGTTAAATGTTTTATAATGTTACTCATTTTTTTCTGGTGTTTAAAACCCCCTGCACTTCTCTACCTCCAAGGCACATATCTCAAACTGTTTCCCTAACTAAATGAGCTTACATTTATATTTGGTGAGAAATCTAACATTTTGATGCCCTTTTAAATTCCTTTCCATATAGCCAGTAGAAGATCTTTCTCTGGAGAACTGGCAAAGCACAGACAGTTTTGTAATTATAAATTGAAGATGCTGTAGAAATAACATTTAAAGTATTCAACATATTTACTTTAGATGTACGGAAAATAACAAGCGTTCACCTCATGACATCTAACATATTTTGGCTTATTAGTGTTGGGAAGTTTTCTAGAATTATTTTAATTTATAACCATTATTTTATATTCCAAAGAATCTGATTTCTGTTGGCAACAACCCAATAATTACAGATTCTCTTTCCAGATGTTTTGAGAATGACTCTGGTTTTATATGCTATACTATGGTATTCGTGTGCTTCCTTTTCACTTCAAATAAAACTTGCAAACTTGTTTTTAGGAAACGAAGTACCAGAGTGGGGCAGTAGTTTTAGTTTAGTACATTTTGGCTATGCAGGTGAATATAAGAAGCTTTTCATGCAAAATAAGATATAAGGCCTTTCAGATTATGTCTTGAGTAACCAGATGTTGCCTGAAAAGGACTGGATGTGTTGGATTGATGCTGCTGTTGAGGTGGTTTTTGTTCTTAATTGACATAAAATAAAATTGCTTGTCATAAGGGGAGAAACAGGAGGGTTGAAGGATAAAACTACTGATATTTAAGGAGCATTTTTTATTTAATTGTTTGCACGTGACAGAGCAGTTAGCAGGGTGTGTATTTTACTGTATAACACGTATTCTGCTATATAATACAGTGTAACACGTGCAAAGAGGAGTATGCCACAGAATAGTGGAAAATTGGCAAATACATTGAAAGACCGTTGTATCAGTACTGCATGTAAAGAACATTCTCCTCGGCATTAAAATACAACTGCATGCTCTTTTTTCCTGGAGGGGATGAGGTTCTAGTTTTGCTGTCAGGCTCGCAGTCCAGGAGATAACCATACCGTTCCCCTTTAGCTAAGGGACATCTTGAATTAAAAATCTCTTCCTAATTCCCTGATGAAGAGAAAGCGCGATATAACTGTGCGAACTATAAATTATAATGTTCTTTTAGAAGAAAAGAAACACTAGTAGTATTTTCTAGGCAATAGGAGGGAATTGACCTTGCAATGTGAAGAACAGGTAATAATTACCGAGTATTCTTGTCTTCGTGTAGCTGTAGGAGGCACCAAGGGGATTTGCACAGCCAGTGAAACTACCAGCCAAGGACTTGCGACCTAGCTGGTTGAAGGAGTGAGTAGATAAATGAGGGCATACTTTCCTTCTACAGTGAGTCAGTAAGTGAGGGCTTACTACGTAGTTGTGTTTCACTTCTGCCAAGCAGAGACCTTCAAGTTCAAGCCCTGTTTCAATTCTTCCATTCTTGTAACTCCACAGTACAAACTAACCTTGTTTTTCAGTCGAGGAATTCGTATTCCCAGGTGCAGCAGGATTTCTAAGCAATAGCTATAGCTAAAATGATACAAAGTATTTGTGCAGTTAAAGAAACAAAACAGAATCGTCTTGGATGCAAGAATTATTTATGTTCTTTTTGTTTTCTTTTAAGTTCAGCTGAGATTTTTCTTTGATTCTTCCACTCAAGTGCAGACCTGGAAAGTAGAAAACCTCCTTCTACCAGAACTTGTCCAGATAATGTGGTCCAGGATCTGTTGGTATATATTTACTCTCATGACCTGGAACGAAGAATTTTTTCCTTAAATTTCAGGTGGTCAAACTTGGCATCTGCAAAAGCTTATTATGTTGTCCCTGAGTGCCAGTTTCACATATGTTTTCCTGGAGTGAATTCTTGGACTGGTGCACAAACACCCTCCTCGTGTCAAAGAATGGTTGTATTCTACCAAATTTTCCCCTCCCCCAGTGCTACTTTTTCTACCCCTTATTTCATTTGTATGTATGGGGAAATAGGCTGGGATGTGTTAAGACCAACCTGAATGTTGTAGAAACAAATGTTAAAAGTTATGGAGATAGTTTCAAGCGCTGTGTGCTCTTCTCTTGAAACCATGCTATGTTCAACTGTAGAAGCAAGGAGGAAGAAGAAAACAACAGTCTAATACTTTACTACCAGGAGTGTATTTAGCAGGGGCAAAGTTAAATGGTTTTGAAGGCATTTGTAGTTTTTTCTCTAGCCAAAATTCGCTGTTCTGCTTTTTTTCTGTCTTCATTGGTCAAGAGCCCTTTGGCCTTAAAGGAATTGCCACACTCATTGGCAAAAGGCTTTTGGTTGTCTGTCGCAAGCCAGTAGTAAGCTGTAATGAAAGGAAAAACCTTTGTACTTCAATGACAAGCATGTATTTCTCAGGCCCTTCTTCTCTGAAGTCCCTTCTGTTGCTACCGTCTAAGTGGGTAGGATGGCAGCATAGGATAGTAGTTGAAATTATTGTCATCCAAGTGTTCCCTCCCACTAATGGGATGTTTTCAGGAGGCATGGATACATGTTAGACCTGACAAGGCTGATGACAGAAAAGGTATTTTGATCTCATGCCATTCTTGCTGCCTCTGAAATATTTACGAGGTTGATTCTCCTAGGCTTGTGCTGTACCGTGGCATTTAATAGCCCCTGTGTCCCTATGGTTTAGTGAGTCTCCTTTGGTAACTAATAGGAGGGGAAGTGAGGGATACTTCTCCTGCGTAGCCTCTCCATTTGTATTCCATATGTAATTGTGTTTTGGCTGGCAGCTAATGGACAAAACAGATAATGTTGATGTAATGCATGACAGCTGCTTTCGTCTATCATCATCCTGGAAATCTACTTTCTAAGAGAAGATCATAGTTTCCTTTTGCTGTCACAGCCAGCTCCCTTAATGAAACATAAACAAATTTGGCTGGTTTAGAAAAAGTAAAAGGCAAAGTAGCTGGGAATGAAGGTAAGGGACAACTCAGTCTGGTGAGTTTTCTCCCACCCATACTGCTCCTAGTCTCTGTAACAGTGAAACTTAATAAACTTGGTGGTAGAGTAATTAAGCGCACTTTTGATGCATGACAGCTTTACCTGCTTAAGGCAGACTGATGTGCGTACATACACACACAGAGATGATGTGTTATTTGCAGAGACTTAAAATTTTATACTGTTCTCTGTTGGAGTGTTACAATTCATTTGACATGTCATCTTTGAAATACCTTGCAATAGATACACATTCAAATGTCTTTTCAATTTTAAATGGATAATACTGAGTTAAATCCTAATGTTCTTCATTGCTACTTTAGAACTATTAAAACAAGTGTATTAAAGCAATGTATTTTCTTACACTATGTTAGTTTTTTCAGTGATGAATCAATTTCTTCATCTATCCAGGTAGTCACTCTATATACACTTTCTATATACACTACTGGCATTATCCACAATGTGTCTCAGTAACTGTTTTTAGATAACAATCTGCCTGAGTACAAATATTTTCAATATTATCAACAATTCAATATGAAACAAATTATTCTCGCTGGTTGCCTTCTGCATGCTGCGACAGGAACTGGGATACCTAAGTGGTGGCAGTGGAGGGAGAGTATGGTTTTGGGGGACAGGTGGCAGCTCTTTTTGGGAACAGCAAAATGACTATTTGCTCTTTTCTCCATGCAGTTTAAGACTAGTTAGTCAGTTTACGCAGAGCAAACCTCCCTAGTTGATCTTCCATGCCCCTTTCGCCAGGAAAATCAGCATGGGTTGGTTACTTGTGTTGAGATACGGCAAGTCAAATGCTGCTTTGTATGAAGTTTGGTTGTACCAGTCACTGGTGGTCTTTTTCATTATTTTTTGAAAATGCACATACTTCCTGAGAGCTGAATTGTCAAAGTCGGGCTGGACTGGAGTTTCAGCTTCGTAGTTTACTGGAGCTGGTTGCAGTTTACTGAAAGGTCTGGGCGAAAAGCATAAATCATTCTGTAATCTCATGCTGACATATGGTATGTAAATACCATGATCCACCCAAAGGGTAGCCAGCATTATAAATGTACTTTCTAATCTCCTGCTTAAATGAGCACTCGGTATAATGCAGCTGTAATCTAATAGATATTAACAGCCTGAGAATGTACAGTAAGACCTTAATAATTCAGTATTGTTTGATTGGCTCCATCTGACTTGTAATTAGCACAATAAGGGTTGTATCTCTTGCACTTGAGCAACTAACAGCATTAATGTTACGAGAATTTTTAAAGCCTTGACTTCCCAAAAGAAATAGCCTATGACATTTTAAATTTAAAAAAAACCCCACAACCTATATTTTGAAGTTGATGTGCAGTACAACAAATTTTCATTGGGGGGGTGGGGGAGGGAAGCCCAGCATTTTTTACAACCAATTCCATTCTAAATTCTCATATACATCATAAATTCAGGTCATGCAGCACTCCTGGTATGGCCAAAAACTTTTGGATGTAGTTTTGGTTTACTCTGCCTGGATCCTCTTGTTGTTCCTCTTTTAGGCCAAAGTCATAAAAAATCATTAGGGGTTGTTGCAACGTTGCCCAAACTAGACATAAAAGGGAAAGGCTTATTCCACAGTTTGTACAGGTTTATTCTGACGCACAAGCTTACCCTGGAGCCCTTCTGGATGCATGTGCTTTGTGGACCCGTCCTAGTTGCCCAGGATAGAATCCACAGACATCCTTTCCAGGACGAACAACTGAGCTGATTAAGTAAGCAAATAGAAGATAGTGAAGGTACAAGCAGGAGACTAGAGAGCAGGAATCCCACCCATGCTGTGGAAAAGCAAATTTCTTACATGGCAGTTATGAAAAAGAAATATTTTTGTCCCTGTACTGACCTTACTAGCAAATGAGGGCATGACATTGATAACGTGGCAAAATCTTGCATCTTCTGAAAAAATGTGAGTTTGTGCAGATGAATGCATCTTTTTTTTTTTTAATTTAAGAAATAAAAGCCGGGCAAAGGTCTATTAAAAAAAAAAAAGTATCCTTCTGAAATGTTTAAGAGTCTTGAGCAGATTTCTTGTATAACCTGGCCTGTGTGTGCTGTGTGGTTCAAGAGGCTTACCCTGGTGGCAAGGTGGGTGCAGGATCTATAAAATCCCTTAGTTTCTTTGCGGGGTATGACATGCCAAATTCCTACAAACAATGATGTAAAATGTTAATTTTTTTGTTAAGGAGCTGCTGATGGACCTAAAATAACTTGCTTACGTGGCTTGAATGTATTAATCTCCTCTGTGGAATAGAATACGGATTGGGAATCCCCCAGGAAGAAAAGAACCAGTGTACGCGTGTAAAAGTAAAGGTTCTACGAAACATTTAAGTTTTGCAGAGCTACAGGAGTTTCTAGAAGGAGTTGTGCAATATTAGTGGCAGGTCTTAGAGTAGAAACAAATGCGGGAACCAGTTAACTTATTTAAAGAGTATTCTGTAATTCAGGACAACAGCGTGCTGTTCTGTGACTCAAAGGAGAATTTCTTTGCAGACTGATTCATTGTATCAGTGGGTCTGATGGTCTGCTTGTTTGTCACAATTAAGTAATAATTTATTCTACCTCCCGAGGAATTAAATTTGGCTGCTGTGTATAAAACACTGACTCACCAGTATTTGGAAGACAAAGTAGATGTTTTCTGTATTTTGTTGCCCATCAGAGTTGGTGAATTATGTTTTGGCCACTCCATGGCAACTACTTCACTGGAGTATGAATTAATATTGCAGCTCCGGGAGTTTGATGTTAAAATCAGTTCTCATCAGAGATGTTAGTCAGACTATTGTTTGGAATAGTATCATGACACAGCCCTCTTGGAAACTCCTTTGAATACATCCGCAGTTCCAAATTTTTTTTTTTTTTCCCCTAAAACTAAGACCATTGCATCTTCTGCTTAGTTGTAGAGCATGATATAAAAACTCCTTATCCAATTCAGTCTACAAAAGAATGTATTTTCATGCTTTAGATAATTTCAGTCAATCTTGGAAAATGTAGCTATACAACATACAAAAGTGACAACTCCAACACTCACACACAATATGAGCTGTTGAGAATCACTGTTATATTTACCAACATTTCCATATCCCTGTCAGCCAGTTCTGCACAACTGTTGTCCTCATCATAGTCAGCAGCACCAACAGGGATTCCTCTCCTCTCCCCAGCTCCTCCCCAGGGGTGATTCTTCTTCTCCAGTTTTACCCTTAGCGTGGCTTCAGCAGG
>NW_010514154.1:42775-45542 GCF_000687285.1 Phaethon lepturus
TTCCTCATCTCTGGGGTACGGGGGACATTGCATCTTCCTTCCTCCATCAGGAATTGTATGTTCAGGTTGCCAGCCCAGCTACCTGAGATAGTGCCAGTAGCAACAGTGTCTACCACAGAATTTACAAGATTTCCTCCAAATGTTGGGTTGCTTACCTGTTTCCTGGTATACACTTCAAAGGCCCTCGTCTCCAAATTTATCCTCCATCCTGGGTACATCCAGGAATATTTTTTAAATTAGCTGTTTGAATGCCTAGGTTACAGCTTTCTCTTGTAACTTTGCACGTGAAACTTTAATTACGTGTCTTAGAAGCTTTTGAGGCCTGATGTATTAAAAAACTCAGCACACTGTGAACAAAAGTGGCTTTGGTCTTAACAGACAAGGCACATAAAGCCCAAGAGGAAGGAGAGAGCCTAAGACAGAGGTTAAATGGTTCATGCAGGGGCCTGCAGGAAGCCTATGACAGACAAGGGAAGGCAGTATTGCTACAGCCATATAATTATTATATTATAATACAGTATAAAGCCACAGCCATACAATTAAAATTGCGGGACCATCTGTAATCTACTTGCTTGTGCTAAGTAATAGTCATCCATTAAAAAATATCCTCATCTTGTTTTGGAAGCTTATCTAACTCGACACACTGAAAAAGAATTATTTTTTTTTTCCAGGATGAAATCCATTCTGCTTTCCAAAACCGAGGAACCCCATACCAATAAAGTTTACTTAACTAAGTGGTATTTATTTCTTTACAGATGAGGCAAAGACTGAGGCTGCAACATGAGCTTACCTTTCCCGGTTCACACGCAGTGAGGTTACTGACTTAGATTAATCATGGAAGGAAGATCGGGAAAGGCAAAGCTTGCAGGCACAGTGTGGGGCCGTCTGCCTGAGCTCCCTCTCCCTTGCTAAGCTGGTGCGAGTAAGTCCCTCTACCTCACTAAGCCTGGCTTTGTGACGGAAAGGAGGAACCACCACTGGCATTGAATGGGGAGCGGCCCTCGGCCTTGCGGGTGCATTTTTGAGCACTGTTTGAGCCAGCTTGCTAGCGGTGTTGTAGTTGACTATATATACAACAAAATGAAGGAGTGGTGTCGTACTGAAGACGAGAACCTAAGGAGACTTAAGACCTAGACAGGAGAGGAGAAAAGATAATCTATCGGCAACTTGCCTGGAAACTCGTGCCCCTGCACACCTGAGCCACCGTCCTGCGTGCTGCTGCACTTTGGTAAATTGATTGCCGTGTCTGCTAGTCCTCAGGTTGCACAGTCCTCAAGTTACTCCTCGATCTGAGTGTAGGAGCAGCTCTGACAGTGGTGAAGTTTACACAAGAAAGTTAACGGGTGAGAAAGCAAAAAAGATCTGACGGAGCAAGGAGTGCAGGGTTGGATCTTTAAGGGTAAACCTTTTTCTGATGTTTTATTGCACATGCTCTTCAGCACATCTTCCTTGCTGTAGACAGAAGGTGAAGCTTCCTTTAACCTTTCTGGAATTAGAAATGTAGGTGTAATTTGAGTCTGGATTTTTTTATGCACCCTTCTGTCATATAAACTGCGACCTACATCTCAGCACTGAAATGGGGAGACTTCAGGAAAGACAAGATGGGGCAGGGAAGAAAGAAGAGCTGTGTTTGCTTCTGAGACACAGACCCCTGGAGCCAGGAAGGACCATGAGGGGCCTCCAGTCAGTGGGGCCTGGGATGAGAGGAGGGTCTCTACCTTCGCTGATCCAGACAGACACTTGCCTGACCTCCTACCCTGAGACTTCACAGCCTCCCCTGTGATCTGCTTCACCATTTCGCCCTTAGAAAGTTGCTCCTACCATCCACTCGGATCCCTCCTGCTGCAATTTAAGCTTGCTGTTTGCTACAGACAGGGAGGACAGATTATTCCCTTTTCCTCTGCAGCAATGTTTTGGGTGTTTGCTGTATCCCAGTTGGTTTTTCCTCAGGCTGATCAGTTCTCTGACGTTCTGCTTGGCGGTAATTTTTAGAGATCTCCAAGGCTGTTTATTTGGTTTTTTCCCCTCTGTCACTAGGGAGTTTGGACCTGAAAATGGTTGCAGTTCATTCACTGATGTTTGCAATGCTGAGTGGAAGGGATGGATGACGTCACATATCTTGCATCAGGAAATCTAATTATGGATTCTAGTATGATATTTCCCATCTTTCCAATGGCATAGCTTTGCTGATTCATATTTCGGTCAATTTTGCATTTGCTCTATTGACATTTTTTTTGCTTACATGTAGAAACTTGCCCACAGCCTTACTGCATTGCAGCCTATTTTTCTCAGACCATTTCTCCAATTTGTTAAAATAATTTTGAACTCTTACCCTGTTTTCTAATGCACTTTCAGTTCCGCTCAGCTTTGCATCACCTGCACATTTACTAAGTACACTCTATCCCATAGCTGACTTCACCAATGAAAAATTTGAATTGTACAGAAGCAGGACCCTTTCGCTGAATACATTTTGCTGTTTTAATGGTGAACCACTTTCCAGTGTGTAGTTTTTTTCCCCTGACCAATTCCACACTTAACCCAAAGCAGTTTTATCTAGACCACATTCCTTTTTTTGCTTATGAAAACATTCTGCAAGTCTCAACATGTCACCATTTCACCTGATACCAGCAGCTTTCTAATGCTGTCACGAAAACATCCCGATCTTCACCTTGTGGTTGCTGAACCTTGTACCAAACCAGTTCGCCTTGCTAAATAGGCAGAAAACGAGCCAGTGAAAAACAAGCAAAGAGGGGCCTGTGGGTTCAGC
>NW_010514154.1:45573-46816 GCF_000687285.1 Phaethon lepturus
TGAAGAGTCCAGGGAGCAGGCGAGGTGCCACCAGGGAGGGGATGACACTCAACCACAACGTGCAACTTCACACTGAGCCACCATCAGGGCCTTGCTGAAGCCTGGAGGTGGTGGTTGCTGCTTCCCATGAGGAAAAAGGTTGATTTTGCCTGTTGGATAAAGAATTGAGGGGTAAATACAAACAATGTTTTCATTAATTTCTAGCTAATCTTAACTTATTCATAATTAATGATTAAGTCTAGGGTCATCTTAGGTAATCTTCTTTAATCAGGTTATTTTTTGTGCCACTCTTTTTGTGTGAGAACACCCTCAACATACTTGTTCAGTCAACCGCAATTCATTAATTAATGTGGATGACAGCTCTGCGTACTGAATCACTGAAAAACAAATCCGAAAAGGACATACATGTCTCACACATGTTCCCTCTCGCTTGCTTTGGTATCAAGCTGGCTCCACAGCAGGATGGAAAGATGGGTTTTCTTCATGTTGACCACCCTGCTTGCTCCAGACTCTGGCCATCCCTGCAGGGCCACAGTTCAGCTCATATCTGGAAACAGGTGACGATGGTTGGATTCAGTCCTGGCATTTCACAACCCTTCCGTCTTTGCATTTTCTCCCCTCAGACAAAATTGTGCCAACCTGGTAATCTTGGTACAGGAGGCGACTTGTCCCTGGAAGAGCAGCCTGCAAGCGGTGGGGCTGCACGGGAGACGAGAGGCGGAAAGTGGTAGTGGCAGAGGGCTGGTGCGGCCCCAGGCTTCGCTGGCTTGGTGGTTTAGAAGAGAAAGAGCAATTTACAATTTCAGCACAGTCAGTAAGGGAGAAAATTAGACACAGTAAATACAGAAACCTGCAAACTTATTTTTATAGTCATTCTTGGGGACAGAGCTGGATTTATAAGCCCCTTGGCTGTGACACTGGTCCTGCCTATGGCCACGGTCTGTGCCCGGTAGCAGGCGAATGGGAGATTCCATTCCTCATTGTAAGAAATCCATTACCTTTTTTTTTTTTTTTTTTAATAAAGAAAAGGAAAGCAGTAAGAAGATTTGCTTCTTTTCTGTCAACTTATCCCCCCCGAAGTTTCCCGATGCCGCGCCTGCATTGAAGCTCACACTAAACATTTCCCTTTGGGTGCTGCCCTCTGCAAAGGCGTTGGGGACAGAGGCGGCTGGAGAGCTGAAGTTTGCCGAAAGCGAGCACCTTTGCCACCTGAGAGCCGCCGTCCCGCTCCGGCGCCAGGCAG
>NW_010514155.1:0-23936 GCF_000687285.1 Phaethon lepturus
GGGGTGATATGGCCGCAGGCCATCATCTTACATAAAACCCGTAAATTTGCATAATGTGTTTTACAAGATTAAAACGGAGGAAACTCTTTTTTTTTTTCCTTTTTGCATAAAAGGGAAGAAAATGGGTGAAAGAGCTTTAAAAAAATGGGATATCAGAAACCTGTGGTTTCCAAAATGACAGTGTCAGTAATTGGGCTTGAAACTGTTTCAAGGGTGACTGTCTACTTTGGAAACCTGTCATAGTGTGCATGTACTTGGGGAAAACAAAAACCTAGAGGCTGGACCATAAACAGAAAGCAAATATGGGACCAGTGACGGCGAAACTCATCCCTTTTGAAAGAGCTGCTTCTCCAAACCTGTTGGATGCTGCACGTAGGAGAAAACCCTCCTTCCGCAGCCGGGCTGTGGCGTGGAGACGGTTGCCAAAGCTTGTCGAGTCACAAAACCAAGGCGTTCTTACTTTGCCTAATTACAGTGGGTGACTCGGATGCTAATGCAGAGGTCAGCGAATGGCCTATGATCTCCAAAAATGCACCTTACTGGCAGACTTGGCCAGTGCTGGCTCGCTGGGAGCGAGTGGATTTCGTGCAAAGGCCGCGGCGTGGATGAGGCTGCTGATGACTTGTCGCTCAGCTGTACGTGCCTCCTGCGCTGGGCGTACCCCTTCCCGTAGGGGCTAATCCTGCACCAGTTCTTTAGGGGAAAAAAATGTGGAGGTAAGGGGAAAAAATTCTAGGAAACTGCAAAGCTTCGACAACGTCTCCGCCGCAATGTGTTAGGAAATGCTGGCTGGTGCTTGTGAAAGTCTCTGAGTGTAGCAGCGGTCATGGACCTCACTGGCTACAGCTGCTACAGCTCAAAAAAGAGAGCAGAGAAATTCACTGCTTTGGGGAGGGCAGAAGGCAAAACCCATCCCTGCTGGCTGCAAATGTGGGCTTTTACAGAAATTACAGTCATCTGGTCCCCTGAAAGCCTGGAACTTGGGGGCACATGGTGCTCCTGGGCTGTGGCAGGGCAGGTGCCCAGCTCCCTCTCTGGGAATGGGGTGGCCAGGCTGGGCAGCACAGCTGGCTGGAAGTTATTTTCAGCTGTTGCTTAAGGAACTGGCTACGATTTTAATAGCTGGTTTAACTGAACCAACCAAACTGCTTCCAGCACAGCCCTGTACTTGTAGGTGATGAAGAGACTTGAATGAAAGGCAGTATTGGATTTCCTGAAAGGCTTTGTTTTAGCAGGGTTTGGTTTGCTAATCCCTCGCTCAACCACTCCCTGCAGGACTCCCAAAGTTGTGGTCTTCAGCTCTTCCCAGGACTTGGCAATGGTGTCCATGGCTATGCCCACGGACATGGCTGTGCTCATCCCTGTGCAGAGGCAAAGGCACTGGCAGCTGCTTGCTCTGGATGTAGGAGATATAAATTCGTGTCTTGTTACAGCGACCTACATCTGAAGTATCTATGGCTAGATCAGGCGCATATTTAGGGCCCCTGACTGCCTACTGAAATAAATAGCAGTGAAGTACCTAAGCACTTTGCAGATCAAAAAGACATGTCTAAAAAGGCAAATAGCTGCTTGCCCTGGGAGAGTTGTGAGGGGTGTGAGTGGGCCCACACTGTGGTCCTGGCGTGAAAAGTGCCATGGACAGGAAATCTATACTGTCAGCACGGCCAGTATAAAGTGGTTGTACAAGGAACTGGACTTGTGTCTGGTGAAAAATTTTAACTTTTTTAGATTTTAATCATGACTCTTTCGCATCTCTTATGAGGCTTATTTCACAAAATTACTGGTCAGGCAGGGGGAAATCTCCAGTGCAAACTTAAAAACAGTAAAAAAAAAAAAAGGAAATGCACAAACATGTCGAAAGAGAGGATTGCATGGAGGAATAGCTCCATGTCTGTGCTAATATGGCTCATTTAACTTGCAACACTCTGTATCTCTATAGGTTTTTCTGCTTCTTTCCTCCTGTTCTTCCCGTCCTTTCTTCCCTGGGGTTTATATCTCTGCCTTTTAAAGTGTGTCCCTGCACAGGTCTGGGATAGGCTGTGTGTTTGCACTGCTGTTATCAGGATGACACAAGGAAAGGCAACTCTTCTTGTGGTTCTTACATGCAGTTCCCTGCACCCTAAATATGGCCTGGATCAGTGTGTATTTAGGGGTGTCAACACACCTTCCGCTCAGAAAGGTGGAAATGGTTATTATATGATGCGCTGGAGCTAGGATGTTGTGGAATATCCTCTCTTTGGAGTTTAATGAGCCACATTACAATAACGAGTTAAGCAACCAGTCTGTGGTGCTGCTGCTGGGTGTGAGAGCTGATTCCTGGAGCTGGTGATTTGACATTTGGCTGCTGAAAATCTCTTTAGTTGACTCTTGTGTCCTGTACTTATTTCTGAGGCTTGAAAGGCTATCATATGCAGGCAACTTTGGGACTGTGTCTCAAGTGCTTTGTGGACAACAAAAGCTGTGGTTCCCAGTTTAACCAAAAGAGCAGTTTGAAGGAAAGAAAGTTATTGTGTCTGAGGAATAAACCTGAACATTTATGAAGCCTGAACTGGGCAAATAGTGGAAAGAACTAAACTTCTTTCTCTCCTTTTTTTTTTTTTGTTTTTAGTCACTGTGAAAGGAGAGTGTTCCCTCTGGCATGTGTTAGCTGACCTTTATAATCCAAGGGAAAGATGTCAAAGAATGTACACCCTTCTCAAAAATATGTACCTGAAAAAAAAAACAAACCCCGAGACCTAGATTCTTTCTTCCATCAGGGTTAAAATCCAGAGTCACCAGGGCAGGTAGGAAATTGCATCCCTCGGGAGGGAAGAAGCTGAGGGTAAAATGCCCAACTGCTCTTCCAGGCCGTGACGACTGCAGCCTGGCCGCAGCAGGGCTGTTACAGGACTTGCAGAGGGGAGGCTTCCATGGTATTTTCCAGCATGAGGAGCATGTGAGCATTTCTGGTGAGTCACTGCTGGGCTAAAACACTGCCTAGCGATGCCGCTGGGTTGAACCATTTTGTAAGCCTCTGTAGTATAGAGGTTATTCTTCCTGTTACTTCTCTTGGCAGCACTAACTTGTTGTGACAGTGACGTTGCTGGCTGCTGCTATTAATCCAGCCTTCTTGGAGATGCAAAAATCATGCTGTATCTGGGGCGAGATGCGCAGTCAGACAAATCCCTGCTCTGTAGTTAGCTATTCTGAGTCACGTCAAAATATGATAGCCCTTGCATGCAAGGGTTACAAACTGGGGAAGGATGTGACTGGGAGCCCCTTTTCCATTGCATTCCAGTGCTGGGCCACATCACCTTATCATACAAGAGGGTCGCTTGTCTCGGTACACCTATGACTTTTCCATGCAGTCATGCATTTCTGATCCATGCTTCAACTTCCTGCCTCGTCAATGCAGCTCTTATCCAACCCTTAGCATCTCTGCAGATTTACCACAGCACAGCTTCCCATCCTCAGAGACGTGTGCTGGGTAAAACGCTGGCTTTCTTGGGGCGCTTTGTGTTAAGGGGTGGAAGGAACCAGCCGGAAGCTTGTGCCTTGTTCTTGCTCTCCCAGTAGTGGTGGAACTGGGGCACTGTGCTCTCTGAACCATGCCACTCCGTGTGCTGTCCTTGGCAGAATTTCGTTCCCTGCCTTTGTTGGGGGAAAGTGGCCATATGTGCAGCAGGCAGGTGTCCTGCCTCCTCTCCTTGAAGCACCGGTGGAGTTTCTCATGTGCTGTGGCTGGGAGCTCATTAACGATGGCCCCACACAAGGTCTGTGGATGAGGGGTGCAGGCTGCCTCACACAAATTGCTCTGCATATGGTTATTTCCACACACTCCCCATCAAAATGACCACTCGTTCTGCATGAGCTCCTCTTCCAGCTCTTGGCACCGAGGGCAGTTGGGGTGGCAGTGGGGGGACTCTCCTGTTGCAAGCCTGCATGGATGAACAGCCATGCAGGTGCCGTCTGGCCCTCAGAGCAAAGAGTGGGAGGAAGTTTTGATAGGTTTTGGCTATAATTTCCTTTCCAATTTGAAAGATTCCCTCACTGGAGAGACACAGCATTTCCTTATGGCTTCTCAAAGTCTGTATTTCGCTTGCTGCACGGGGGTCCGTGCCCAGGTGCTGCCGGCAGGCTGCAAGGGCCTCTGTGAGGAGAGGTGAGGGGCTGCCCCGTGCGGGTTCCGGCTGGTTCCTCAGCGGCCCTGCAGCTGGGCCTGTCGGCGGTGCGCGGGGCATCCTTGTGAAAACAGGTAAAAGAAAGGGCAAAATGCTGCCCGGGAGCGAGAGGAAAAGGTGTGAGAGTCAGCTGTGCCGTCCCCGAGGAGGTGCTCAAGGTGCTGGAGCAGAGATCCCCCCGCAGCCCGCGGAGGACTCGGGCTGGAGCAGGGGAAAAGCGTGAGGGGGATGGAGGTTCAGGGAGGGCCCTGTGCCCACCATGCTGCTCGGGGCACTGGGTGGGAGGTAGAGGAGTTGGGAATGAAGGGGCGAGGCGGGGCCTGGAAAGAAGGGAGGAGGGAGGTGGTATTTTAATTTTGTCTTTTTTTCTCACCATCCAAATCTATTTGAATTGGCAATACATTAGCTTTCCCCAAATCCAGTCTGTTTCACTCACGACAGTAACTGGTAAGGGCTCTCCCTGTGTTTTGTCTTGACCCATGAGCTTTTTCATTTTACTTTCTTTCCTGTTGAGGAGGGGGTGAGAGCATGGCTGGCTGGCTGGCTGGGTGGCTGCAGTTCAAAGTCAACCCACCACACCTGTGCAACACTGTTTTTACCCAGGGTTTATGCTATATCCTTGATTCTTTTTATCCCCAACTTTCCTTCTTTCTCTGTTGTAAACCTGATCTGCACAGACCTCTAATTCAGCGGGAACCCAATTCCTTACTCGGTCAGTGGGGAGTACTGTGCTGAAATGGGCCAGGTTTCGGGCTCTGGATTCCCTGGGCTATGAGGATTGCAAAGGCTTGTTGTAATCTCCTACAGCCTACCTACAGATTTTCCTCAAAATTGTGAGCAACATACTTAGAAATTTTAGCAATAGCTGAAATTCTGTGCTTAAAAATATTAATGTTAACTAGGACTTGTGTGTGTGCTTACAATGGCTCCGTATGCAACTGCAAAAAAACTGTGTGTGCAACGGATGCACGCGGCACCCCCAGCTCTGCATGCGTAGGTCTGAGTACTCGGATTCATGCTTAAGATGTGCATAAAACTCCTTCCCTTTTGCTTGGTTTTACTGTAACTGACAAAGCTGCCTGACTCAAGCAGTTCTGAGAAGCATTTCAGAAATCTAATGCTTAAGATTTCACTGTGGATTTTTGGCTTCAAAGTGATTTTGTTGTGTCCCCAGAGCCTGGTTAAATCCATAGTTATAATGACTGCACACTGAAGGGTGCTGTTACATAGAAATGCTGTCCCATAATGGCTTCGTTGCTGTGGAAAATCCGATGTTATTTGGTCATTCCCTACGAGTTCCCTAAGCCATCAAGACATTTGCCTCAAGGCTACAAACACAAAGCTACAGGCAAAACCCTCTGGACATAATGAGTGGGCATTTATGCAGAACTAAAAACTGGAACAGCTGAGCAGTAGATCTATGAATAGCAAGCATGCCTCTAAGCACAAAAGACATCGTTCTGGAATAAAGGGGTTTATAATGGTTCTGACATCCTGTATGTCAAGATCATGCTACGTTGTTGTAACTTTTTTTTTATATTTGTTTGTTTGAACCACGTTCCTTAAGTAAAGTTTGAGTAATTAAAGGGTGTGAAGGAAACCCTATAGATTTGGTAAGAACAAAAATTGGGCAACTGACAATTTTGGCAAGATCTATCATTTTGATCATGCTTGCTAGGGAGCAAACTTATTGCTCCTGGGCTGTTAGTATTCCCAGTTCTACCCTTCAGGATTTCTTAGGGGTTTCTCTTGTATCAGCAGCTCTAAAAGGCTTGAATCTAATGTTAGCTGAGAAGTGTCTTCTGATGGAAATGTGAGGGTTGGACTAACTGTAAACTACAGGGTCAGGGAGTCGGGCAATACAAAGGAAGGTAATAAAATTCAGAGTGATTTGGATCAACAAGGAGATGGAGGAGCTTAATGTTGAGAAATGTACTGCAGTGAGGTTGTAAGCCTTTGTGCATCGTCTGTGGGCACTTTTAACTACATGGCAAGAACAAGATGGAAAGGGATGTGCGGCTCTTGCACCAGGAGCGTAATGAAAACCCAGAGAAGAAATTAGGGCTGGAGCCAGAAGATAGAAATAACCTAGAAGAAAAACGAGATGGGAAAGGGAATATAAGAATACACAAGAATGATAGATTCTTGTTCCATGTGTCTGCATCCACATGTACCTGATCAGTTTTTGAGACACTATTGATTTCCAAGATGGTGTGGGGTTTTTTGTTTGTTTTTGTGGTTTATTTTCCAGCCCTCATGCCAACATGTTGTGGGACTAGGGGAGGGGCTGAGCAACCCTTTGTGACTTGGAAAATGTACAAGTTTAAACATGTTTTGCAATACTTGCGAAGTAGTTTGGGCCTTGCAAAACTATCAGTTGTAGAGATGAGCAAAGCGCTAGTACTGTGAAGTTCCTACAGGGAAACATGGCAAAAGGATTAGGTGCTAATCTCTGACCTGAGAAGATGTGATGAATGTCTACGCTGCAGACTGTAATGCAGCACAGAGATACCTGAGCTGGTTGTGACTAGAATAACTTAGCTCTGCACTTTGGGATATGAGAAGCAAATTTCCCTTCCACCAGCAAGTATGTTTAACCCATGCAGAGATCAACACTAGAGAGTCCAGAAACTATCTCGGCAGAAAACTGTAGCATAAAATACAGCTGTGCACTTCACTTCCTCGTGTCTCAATGTCTTGCATGGCCACAAGCAAATTACTTCTACTCCTGGCATGTATCCTTCTTATCACTGAAAACAAGGTATCGTGCCTATTTTGCATGCTTATCCTGAAGAGAGGTAGACTCTGAACTGCAAGATGCTCAGATATGGAAGGATGTTACTTAGGTTGCTTAGAAAGGCAAAAGGATTAATTTCATTATCCCTCCATCTTCTTCCTCACAGCTATTAGTGACAGCTTTTCCTGCATGGGAGCAGACTCCTGAGGCCCTGTCGAGAGAACGACAGCTCTGCCCTGCTGGTAAGTGATGGCTCTGTAGCCACTCTTGAGAGACTAATTGATAGAGCAGCATGGAAGGACAGGGATGGAACTGTTCCCTTTATAAAATGCTAAGTTAAAACCAAGGATTTCTACACGGTCAGAGTGATATTGGCTGCAGTTGTATGAAGGCAAGACTCTGTGTTGGAAATGTGTCCCTGGTGCGTGCTGCAGTTAATGGTCCTGCCACACCAAGTATGGCAGTGTGGTCATGGAGTCACATTTTGTTTTGCTGTGTGTACGCCAATTGTAATTCAGGCAAAGACTTTCTTTTTTTTCCCTGGAAAGCATCTTCTACTGTTGCATGTTTTAGTAGCATCTCTCTCTCTCTCTGTGTCTCCCTCCCTGCCTGTGACTGAGTGCTTGGCAGAGAAGAGGTGATTTGGCAAAGAGGGATCTTGGCTGATGGGAGACTGAAATCTACTTCAGTTATTTGGATGTTCAGTCCTTTTGTTTGACTGGAGATGTGTATTTCTGGCTCTTAAACATACATCCAGTTGTAAAGTGAAAATAGGGCATTAAAATACCTGTATCTTTGCATACCAGCGAGTCAATGCTAAAACACAAGATGCATAGTGATAGCAAAACTAGAAAGACTGGGACTTGTGCGTGCAGGGAGTCCTTCCTCCACTGTCAGTCTCCTAGCACAGAGAAGAGAGACACAGAGGCTGGTAGCCATCTCCTGCTGCGGATGAATGTCACCCATCACTAGAGGCCCCTCAAAAGCAACTGAAGAAAATGCGTGAGTGAGAGTAAATCCCTTCATGTTCGTGAACAGAGAAGAGAGGCTGTAATCTGGTCTCCGATCCCGTGTCCTCACGAGGTTTTCTCTTGATTTCCTGAGACCTGACCCCACTTTTACCCCTTCAAGTGGGTTTATGTGTAAGTGCCCCTAGAAGCTGCTATCTCCATTGCTTGGAAGGGTATGAGGGTTATTGCTTTCTCATGTAATGAAACTTTTCCAAGTAGTCAAAGAATTGTCCTGTTCACAAAACATCTCCCTTATCAACTCTCTCGTGTACAAACTGCGTAATAATAACGTCGCTTGAACAACACTGCAAGCTTATTTACTTCGTGATTTGTGGTCGGATCATTGCATTTCAGTGTCTACCGATGAAAGGAAATTACTAACAAGACACTGGTATTTACATTAATTGTGGCTTTGGGGAGATAGTCCAAAGAAAATTATGTTAAAGCCAGTTATTATGTGTCTCCCTAACAATTAGAATGAAACCCAAAGTTTATAAAACAAAAGTTGATCTCAAACAGATTTTAGTTGCTACTTGATAGAGGTTGAGGGGGAGGAGAAGTTTTTTTCTTTTTTTTCCTTTCCCCTTCTTTTCATCCACCTTCTAAAAACAGTGTAAATAATATGGCTTGAAAGATAGCATGTATGCGACTGCAAGAGAAACTCCTTATTTACACTGAACAGGATCTTGGCTTCCAAGGAGTTGGTCAGTTTTTACATGACATGTACGAAATGGCAGGGCTTCCTCAGTTAAAGCCATTGATTTTCATTGTTTCTGTTTCACCTCGATGCAGTCTTGTGCAGCTAAGTTAAACAGAGGTTTGGCTCCAAAATCTTCAAGGTACTCCAAGCATGTTTCATGTATGTTCCACTAGTCTTGTGAGTGTCCTAAGACCATACTTCTACTTCAGTTTGAACTATTTCTGCACACTAATTCAATCCTTTTTATAGTGTTTGATGTATGATGAAAAGTATATTAAGGTTTCTTAGGATGACTCACTTGCCAGCGTAATAGATCCAAGAAACACACACAGATATGAGATTTAAATTCTCCTTTGGCATAAAATACTGCCAGGACTCTTCATGCTATAAACCACAAACTATGCCCAATGGAGACTAGTAACGCTATTCTTTTTTTAACTTCAACTAATCAGGTAGCGTCTGACTTCACAGGTGAACAAGGATTCATACACCTTGTTCCTTCACTAGATGTTGGTGCTGTTTGCACATCGCCAGTAATGGTGGAATTTATCTTGTCAAATTCTGGATGTTCATCCTGAGCTTCTTGTGGAAGCTTCATTCGTAGTGAGGAAATACAGGCACTTCTGAAATATGATTCCTCTGACCTGCTGTCAATGTCTATTTTAGGGGCATGCCTAAAGTAAGGTGAAATTAAGTCCTTCCCCAGAAATTCTTCTGTAAGAAAGGGGATTTTGGATGTTGTGAGAAGGCAGCCTGGGTTCCCTTTCCTTGGATGACCCTGTTACCAGACTTCACCCTTACATCACTCCACAAGTCCTCAGCAGATCCAGGCACAGGAATGTGTGCTCTGGCACATGCCTGCACGGGGCGGGCACATAGACATGTTCATGACCTTGCTTTAGGGTTATTCTGCTCATCCCTCTGCTCATCAGAGCCAAAGTGGACAGCACTGTTTGATATGTGTCTGGCCACCAAAAGGCTGCAGACTAAAAGCATAACTGGTTTTAATTATTAAGGCATAATTTAGGTCTTCATGTTTATAGGATAATTGTTTCTTTTTTAATATAATTTAAACTTCGCAATACAAGAAACAGGCCTGAACCTGTGGATGGAGTGCTGGAAACTGTCTAAGAAGATTAAGGTCTCTTAATTGATTTCACATAAACAGGTGTGACTGAATTCATCAGAAGAAGGTTAAGACTAAATATATTCTGCTAATTATGCAAAAATTGCCACAGTGCGTGCTCAGTTGAGCAATTGCCTTCCTTTTGCAAGTGGGATCACTCCTCAGCTGTATGTCAAATGGGAAAACTGACGTTTCCTAGGCAAATGAACCAACCTGTCACACATTTTTATTTTGAAAATTTTTGTTTGTAGATAAGTTGGCGGTGTTGGATTTGGCAACAGGACATGGGAATGTCCCTTGTGTGCTGTACTGTGACTGGTAATGTGGGAGGAGAGTTGTCAAAGCAGGGCTGTGTCATTTTCTAAACTTCAGGAATCTGCACTGATGAAAATTCCTGTTTTGGAGAACTGGAGCAGTACCTGTTTAAAACACTTGCTACTTGCTGTTAATGTTTGTTTTTATGATCTCTTAAGTAAATTTTTTCTCATTTAAACTTAACTCTAGGCTTTGGAGATGCATAGCATGGACAATGCATCAGTACACAGGACATCCTTTGTCTTGGGTTCCAAAATAGTCAGTAAGTGGAGTTTATAACTCCTCATGCAGCTGACAAACATGTTTATTTGTTCTGTGTACTCTGCACTCTCTACCATCTGCTTCCTAATCTTACATCTCAAGTGAATGAGAATGGTCAACATCATCAATTCTTAGTTGTAGAAAAGACAAAATTTCTGCTTTTGAGATGTCTATCTCAAAGACCACCTAGGTGCGATAGTAAATTGCGTGACAAGATACAAGTATCACAGCACAGCATCATGAAGGCCCTGCAATTACTCAGTGATGCTCCTAACAAAACCATTTGCTGATGAAGTAGTTCTTTGAATCTCCAAATTGAAGGATGACTAGTATTTAAGGTGTGCTTTCAGAAGCAAATTTGCACACAGATGGTGATCTAAAATTAGTTCAGTTGCTTAAATCGCTACTGAAAATTAATCTAGAAAATCATATTCCACTTGTATTACTGTGGGGTTTTTTTAAGTCTGAGACACAAATGCAGACTTAAATCAATGAGCAGTGACCGATGATTTAGTAGCACTCTGACCATGTGTTTTACTCAAGTTAAAGCAAGCAACTACCAGGTAATAAGGAACAAAATGTTATTTAAAGTAAATGTCCTTAATTGCAGGACTTAACTTCTACAGAACACTTGGAAACAATCTTCTGGGTGCAGATGCACAGTTTTATATTTATTAGCAAAGATATTCACCATCCATTCAGATTTTCAGTTCAATTTTTGGGGCAAGGCGCTCTGAAGTACAAATCTTATGCTTAGGGGATCCCAGCAGGAAAACCTGTCTGTGTTTTGAAAAAGGGATGCAGCGGCTGAATCTGCACCTGCTGAGCATGAACTGATGTTATGCTGTTACCTAAAGAAAAAGTTAAACATTATAAATGGACTAAACCATGCAGAAGAGATCAGAGGTAATCTTCCAGTCTGCTTGGTACTGGTGCAACATCAGTAGGAAGACTATATCCAGATTTAGGCACTGCACTTTGGGAAAGATATGGACCAGATGAAGAGTGTCTAGAGAGGAAAGGAAAAAAAAGACAAGGAATTTGGGGAAAAGAGTTTAGTAAAAAAAAAAAAAATGAACCTGGGGTCGCTTTGCTTGCAGGCAAGGCCAGGAAGGCATTACAAGCCTTCAAAAATGAGGAAGATAATTTGTTCTCTGTATCCATTCATCCACAAGAAGCAATTTCTTGAATATAAAACCAAACATCATAAAAACATTTTTAGCAGTAAGAGGATATTTGTAATAGATTGTGAGTTTCAGCTGAGGCAAAAATTAGACAAATGTCAGCCTGGAATGAGACAGGGAATAGCTGGAAGATTGCTTGAGATCCCTTCCAGCCCTGTTGTTCTTCTGATTTTATGATTATATATTTTTTTAATAACTGCTGCAAGCACTCCTACATCATGAGTTAGAATTAGTAATTTTAAAAAGTTGTAACTTGAGTTACTGAAAAATCATTCCTTATTCCAAGCAAGCCTGTCAGCTTGATTTTTCCTGTCCCAGATAGCAAGATTTTCTTCTAAAGAAGCATCTTTGTTTAACTGAAACACGGTCAAGAAATTCTTGGTCAGTTCCCTGCCAACTTCTCCAGAAAACCACCTATTGGTGAAACAAACATTTAACAGAACATACTCTCCTGAAGGAGATAAGAAAAGAATTAAATCTTGAATTATGCTGATACAGAAGAGAATTATATTGTCTGTCTCTCACTCACTCTCACTCAAACTTGACTTTATTTTGCAAATAGAAAACCTGTTTCTGGCCATCTCTGTTTCAAATATCTCCTTCGGGCTGACTTCTGGCTGTTCTTCATAGAAACTTTTATTTCTGTATATCCAGGTTTCATCTGATTTTTGAAGGACATGAATGCCCCAATTCCTTTGCCTCTCTGGAAATCCAAGCTGTATGTGAATCAAGATGGTCAAGAGCTGCTGAAAAGGCACTGGAATTGATAGGGCTTAAGCACATGCCTTAAATTTTTTAGATAAATTAGGCATTTCATATTTATCTGCTGCCTAACAAAAAAATAATTTGATTTTACCAAAACAAGATCATTTAGGTTCCCACCTCCCTGCTTTTGTGCTGACAATTAATCAAAGTCTAAAATTACAAACTGGTAGTTTGAAGCAGGAAAGCGGTTGCATGAAGGCAGACTAGAGTGGTAAGCACCTTTTGTTGAATCGAAGCATGCTACTGCACGGTGGTGTATGCAAAAGGGATACATGCTTACTCCTTGAATGCAAACCAGTTGTAGGCAAAACATCTCCAGGGCATGGCTAGAAAGGGGGAAATGATTGATTGAAATAGGTTTCCAAGTGATTTATCTAATCCAAAGTTATTTTCCACATCCTCTTCGATTGATGAAAAAACAACACGATATACACTGAAACTATTTTGCTCTCCAAGGTGTGGGGTTATACAGGAATTACTGGTACTTTTCAGTGGTTGGAAGCACTTGGCTCTTGGCCCCCTGCCTCATAATACAGCCCAGGCTGGTACAAGCAGTTCTGCAAAACATATAATTTTACTTCACTTGTTTTAATGATCAGGAAACATGTACTTTTAAACTGATCTCTACTGTGCAATTACATGTGTTTTGATGGAAATACTTTTTTTTTAATTAGTTTCATTCCCATAATGATGCTAGCTAGACTGTTCTATTAGTAAGCAACAGCACATCAGGCTGTTTAGCTTTCAAAATTCAATTTAATTTCTATTAAGAAACCAAATCAGAACTGATTATTTAAAAAAAAAAAGTTCTTCAGCTTTGGAGAAATAAAATCTATAATCAAACTCTTTTTTCAGGTCAGTTACAGTTTGCTGTGATAAATATACACAAATGTTTCTGTTTAAAACAAACCAAAAAGATGTCGGAATCCTGAGTCTTTGGCTTCCTATGTATTTTCTTGTGCTGGTGTGATAATGGTGAATGGCACAAAAATCTCTTCTCCATGTCTGTGTCAGATAAGACTAGAAATAGTAGGTCAATATTGTAGGAGAGACGGGATATTCATGCTACTTAAGAAAATTTCATTTATTTGAAGTAGTCCATGAAAGAATAGGATAAATTGGACTGGATTTTGAAACCTACAGGTCATAAATATTATCACAGACTCTTTTGCTGTTTGTTGGAAGGAACATGAAAACTATTGAGGTTTTGGGGGGAGCTGGCTGTAAAATTGCAGGAATTTAGAGGTGGGGTACGTGTTAATCATTCCGTGGGAATGTCACTGGCTGTCTTTGGGGACTACAGATTGACATATTATTGTGTAAATGAAACATCAGGTATTCGTTTTCCACATACGAGATTCAGTAATTACTGCACTCGCACAGTAGATGACAGCTGTTATCATTCTGATGAAAAGAGCCCTAAATTAAAACCCTGTTCCTTTGCATAGATCCCTGTCAGAAACAAATGTTAATTTTCTTGGTTGGTCAGCCTCGTTCCTTGAGTCCTCTGACAGGTACAAATAAGGACCAGATCTTTGTTTCTCCTTTCTTTGGTGTTCTCTGGCATGTGATAGTTTTGCAGCTGAGGGAATAAATCCACGATTAATTCTTACTAGACCTGTGCATATACCCGGCATTCAGATTTCAGCTAATACTGGGGCATTTTGCATATGCGCAAAGACTAAAAACTACCTATTTTGTTTGCTTTGTGAAATGTGGTGCACTTGTAGGGAGAGAAAAAGGTTAAATGGCCAGGGCAGACCCTTGGCACAGATGTCTGCATCAGCAGACAGAGGGTCTGCCTGAGAAGCAGCCAACTTCGCCCTGCGCCCTGACTGCAGAACGGTGTGGCTCACATGGATCAGCTTGGTGACATCTGTTTGGGTAATGCATGCTCAAGATGGGGAGGTGCTGGTTGTACACCTCTGTTTTCTTTGGAAACCCTTTCCAATTATAGGAGATTAAAACCTTTAATATGTCATTATTTCAGGCCGGATGTCAACTGCTGAGCACCACCGCTCTCTTCGGAAAACGAGTCAAAAAAAGGAGCTCGTTGAAAAGGCTTGTTTGACATGCAGAATAACTGCTGATAATTTCTAACAATAACTAATAATTTCTCACATTAGCTTCTTGTGCAGGAGGGCTTTAAGATATATGGGAAATCCCTGACGCATGCCCGCGCTGCGAAGGGACATGAGGGCTGAGTGAGTGGCAAAACTAAGGGCTTCTCCAAACAGGTTTAACCACCAGTACACGAACCTCCCTTTACTGTTAGAGATCTCGAAGTGCGATGCGACTTGTACAGTAAATACATCTAATGGTACCTAGCAGTCACTCTTGATTTCTGCTACAATAAATAACCCTGTGGTATGAGTTACAGCAGAAGTCTGTCTCTGTTACATTTACTTGGAATGACCTCTGTGTTACCAGAACAAAAATCAGGAGTCCAAGGACACTATTCTTTATTTTGTTTTATTTATATTTTATTCTTTATTTTGAAAAAAACCCCACAGATTATTGTAGTTGCTACTGATTTCCTTCCAAAGGTGCAGGATAAAAAGAACTTAGATGGGGATGGATAGATGCAGGGTGAAACCCTGGATTACATGTGGGTTTTGAGGGCCCTTGTTCTGTGCAAACTAAGTAGGACACAGCTTTGAAGGGCAGAAGAGAGACTTGAAACATTTGAAGGTCCTGGGGTTTGTTGGGGAAAATTTGGATCTGCTTTGGGTTCCTAACTTCATTCCCATACTGGAAATTGTCCATGAAGCAAATGAAAATCACTGAATTGTCCCCCAGAAACAAAGCAATTGGATCAATTTAAGAATAATAACAAAAATTCTTTATTTTTTGAAGGCAATGATAAATCATGTCTTTAGAAAAATACAGTACATGTCCCAAAGCAGAACAGCAACAATAAAAGCTCTCTTGAGCAAATATTGCAAAAGAAACTTTAAATGTAGCCAAGCCCTCTATCTGTTTAAGATGGTTTGCTGCAAACTGTAACTTTTTTTACAAAATTAGAGCGGCCCAGTAGTAAGTGAACGAGACTTCTGGTTTTCTGAGGCAGAGAAATGTCTCTGTGATTTTATAGATGGAAATGTTTTGGCACTTAAGATCATTACAATTTTTTTGTTTTGTTTTGTTTTCCCCTCTTCTATCTAAAGCTGCAGGGATAGTGTGAATATTGCCCGTGGATGTTGTTATTTCTGTGCCTGTATCATTTGCAAGCACAAAGTCTTTGGAGTTTCCATGTTGCATAGAATTCTCCTTGACTACCTGGCTGAGAAAGGAAATGTGAGTTTAATAGTTTTTGTACTTTTAAAAGCTGACTGGACTGGGCTGGAGATAAATGTCTCAGCTCTGAGGACTTGCAGCTTGTGAAAATCTCATGCATCTCTCCTGACAGGGAGACGTGATGGCGTGTTGGTGCTTTTTAACTCAAATTCAGGTCTGAAGCTAACTTGGGTTTCCAAGACTGAAAATTGCCAGAAGCCTTTTTTTTTTTTTTTTTTTTTACCCCCTCGTTGTTTTCCTTTGGGCGTATGAAACAAGTTAGGGCTCTCTCCAAACAGACATGCGTGCAACTTTTCTTAATCAGGCAGCTGTCTGTCTTCTATTTAGTTTCTCTTCGTGGCTGGGTAGTTTGCATGCTTTTGGAGATGGGTAGTGGGAAGAGGAGACCTGCGCTCGCTCAAGGAATCGTCCGTTCTCATCGCTGGCCTGGCTGTGATGGGCAGATTTTGTGGAGAAGCAGGACACGCTGCACTGCCGCTTCTCATTGCTGGCTGTGCCTTGGGCCCTTGTGCAAGCAGTTACAATTTTGTTTTTTCTGAATATTCTAACTTCACAATTTCCTGAACACTTCTACCATTTATTTATTCCTGCCTTTTATTTATATTAATAGAAGTGCATGCAGACACAGAACTGAGGCTTAAAAAAAGTTCAAGCCAATACTTGCAATTTTTTCTGAGATATTTTCACAGCTCTAATATTCAAACACTGCTTTTACTAATTAAGTTTTCTTAATTATATGATTTGCAAGATTAAAAGGCCACTGCCAATATAAACCACATATTGCCCCTAAACTGTTAGATTATTAAATTGATTTTTTTAAATTAATTTTTACTTGCCATGATTTGTATTCTGTTTGTTCTGTGCTATTTTAAGCTTGGATAATAAATATCATGTCAGTCTCGTATTCGTTTGTGGACAATTCCAAGTTTTCAGTGCTACAGGCTAAGGGTTTGAAAGGCAACAGCGCAATTTTTTGTTTGGTTTTAAAGAATTGTTTTCTTAATTCTATTTGTCTTGTGCTTTACAGAAGACTTTTATTTTTAAACAAAATAGAAAACCGGGCTAAATATAAGTTGACAGCATCTCTCGAAATTATATTCTTGTTTATGACAGTGTAAAGGAGAGGCACAAAAAGTCAGAGGTCATTTTTTTTTATATGCAGTAGATTCTCATATGCAAGAATGTCTGGATGTGTAAATTGTCTGTATGAGACTGAGTCATCTCTTCTTCTCCGATGGGATTTCTCAGGGCTATTGCTGTAAAAACTGCTTGTGATAAGAACATCTCCCTGGTAATGTGTTTTTGCAGCCCTGGCATGTCCTATTTGAACCACTCAGCTCCCTGGCGATGGCCACGGCGTGTCACAGGCTGCAGGTGGGTGACTGGACATAGCAAATAAGATCATCGGGCAAAAGCAGGAGCTGAGCCACCACCGTGGGCTAGCAGGAGGGCTGCATGATGGCAGACCCATACTAGTGCAGGAATAACGCCTATACCGCTCAGCCTGCTGCCCATGAGCTGCTGTGCTGGGCAGGGACTGGCGTGCTCGACAAAGGGCACGTTTGGATGGAACTGGTGGGAGCGGTGGAGTTACAGGCAAACCCTGGGAGTCTGAAGGAGCATAAGGCAGTTTGGTAGTTCTGTTCTTTGAGCTGGCCCTTAAGTCAGTTGTGCCCATTCCTACTGGAAATAAACCCCTTGTTCCAGTGGAAGAGCATGGATATACAGTTGCGCTTGGGGATCCGTTTCGGGGGGATAACTGGCTCTGTAGATGGCATGCCAGCGTGGCTGGAGAACGGCTGGGGACCTGGCCCAGAGAGCCCCTGTCCCAGCAGTGCAGTGAGCAGCTGGGCCGGGCTGGGCCAGGGCGCAGGTGGAACCTACTGGAGGTGCCATGGCTCCGACCTGGCCATCTCCACGCTCAACGTTCAAGTGCTTGGTTGGTGTGATGGGGGAGTGAATACCACAGAGAGATGCTGGGGTAAAGCAAAGCGTTATCTTCAGATGTATGTGATACAAAATCTGTGTTGAAAGCAATGGCAATCAGAACAGGGAGCTCAGCCTTTAGGTCAAGAGCACCATGTATTAATATAATTTCAGTTTTGGCTCCTGCATGCTTGCTATCTTAGGCAAACTGAAAGCAGTGAACACTTCATGGTGAGTAGAAACTTGCATAACAGCTAATTGTTAGCTTGTTGTGTAATGGAGGAAGGGTGAAACTCTTTGGCAAAGTTGCTTTTTTTTTTTTTTTTCCTAAATTTCAAATACTGTGGGCTGATGTTATGAAGTGCTATAAAGAACTATATCAGATTATCAAGTGGTTAAACTGATATAACAAACTCTGCTGCTTTTACACTACAGAATTTCCTTGCTGCCAGGAAAGGCAGTAAGAAAATACTGGTTGCATGATCTAATAGATTATGTGATTATTAATTGCATATACTTTTTCTGATCCATAAAATGTAGACCTTGTTCTGCATCCCCATTAGAACAGGCAGTCCTTAACACCCACTGACTTTGGTAGATACTCATCCAGATGCAAAGGACTACTTGCACAAGTAAATAGTAGGACTAAGGCCAATATATGTAACTTGTTTGAAATGCAGATGCCTTTTGAGGAGAGGAGAGTTGAAATATGTTTAACAGCAATAGTAGTGTTAAAGAAGTAAAAATGTGAAACAGGGAAAGTAACTTCTTACACCAATTGATTGGGGGTTGGGCTAGGCATGTAAGTATCTGAATTTAGGGGGAAAATGAAGATTCTGGAAATTTACTGTCGCAGATGGATTTTTTTTGGAGAATACAAGGTTCTTGATTATTTGTCTCCTATATAAAGTAAAACCTAATGTTTCAAACAAAGCGTGTTGAGCATATGCATATAGTCTTAGATATTGGGGAAGATTTTTCCTTGAAAGAAAATGGTCAATATTTTTGGCACCTGACAGAAACAAGATGTGTTTAACAAGGCTTGAAATGGTGGGGTTGGGGGGTATGAAGAGAAGCTTTATTTCAGTTCATGACTTCCTGAAAAATCGCATTGAAAAAACCCATGCCATGTGTGAGCATGTGCAGAGGGATGACGGTGCAGACATGCCATTGGCTTTATACACTGTCTTGATAAGGACCTTTCTCAGAGCCAAGACTGCGTCCCGTTCAGAAAGCTGCCTCTGTTGTGCTGCTCTCTCTGTTTATGACTATCCCCCTGCCCCCCTCAAAAGATCTTGGATTGAGGGTTTGTCCTGATGATCTGTTCAGTGTTCCAAAGGGGCTGATTAATCTGAAAAACCCAACAAGACAGCTGAAACCGCTGCCAAAAACTGTCATCCGTTCTGCTTTCTCAACTGCCAGCTTTCTGTGCTTTTTCTGCGGAGACGGGTCCACTCTTAAAGATGCAGCTTGACATTTCCTAATACAGCAGCAACAGGGTAAATGATGGGGGAGTGATTTAGGCATCTATGAGTTTTCCCTTTATGCTGTCGCTTCTGAGTAGTGGTGTTTATCTCCTGAGGTAGCACAAAGCTCAGTACTGCTATTAATTCTTGTCTGTTGAATGCAATTAATCCAGTGGCAGGGAGGAGGGGAAGGTGGCCCTTGAAGGTCAACATGATGGAGTTTGCATGGCTTGTCTGTGCATCTCACAGCATCACTGGTTCATGGCGGCAAGAAAGGTGAATTACTCCCAAACTGGATTTCCTATATGCTTATTTAAAGCACTTAACAACACTAACATGGGAGTGTGACTGCTGATGCTAAGCAAGAGAAAAGAAGTCTCCTTGGTCTTCTGAAGGGGGAGATTTTGGAGTTCTAGAAGGAGGAGGGTGGCCTAGCTGTCCCCTGCCTGACCCACGCGGTGTTTGGGTACGGCAGGGTGAGCCTCTGTCCCCCTCTTGTGGCTGGTGCTCACCGGGACTGGAGGCAGGGGAGCAGATGGCCTCCAGCCCCACAGTGGAGTTGACACCTCCACACCAAGGTCCTGGACTTAGGGCTTTTCAGATGCCAGACCGGGGTGCCTTGCTGGGGCTCCCTAAGGATACTCTTCAGCTGTGGAAGCATAAGTCAAAAGGAAAAAAATAATTTAAAAGAAAACTGCATAACTGCAATCGAAAGCTTGAGGGAGTGTTTAATGGGGCCATTAATAAATGACTCAGGCAGCCAATGGGACATAGCCTTTGGTCTCATGCCTTGCAATACTCCAGAGGCACACTGTAATGAACCCATAAAACATGCCCCATCAAGCCTTCGCGCTTTAGCACAAAATGCTCCTGAATTTAATGTATGGTGGATGGCAAAGTGGTGCCTCTAGTAAACACCTAGGACAGCCAGTACTAAGGAAACCTTATTAGGGGATGGATTTTTTAAATAGGGAAATCTTCAACTATTTTCAGAATTTTTAAGAATACCAAAGTGTTACGGGTAAAGGAGAGGAACAACCTTCTGAACTTTAACTTGTCGGGAAACCTCTGTGTTAACTCCCACCATGTATGCAAATGGTGAAAGGTGTAAATGGCTCCAAGAACATTTTGCTGTGTTAGCAATAGGTTTTAATCCTGGATACAGCTATGAAAAACAGTACATTGTAATAGCAATCGTTACTCTTCTAGATCCTTAGATAGTATGGTACAGGGTGCTACAGAAGCCCCTAACTAAAGATTAAACTTGATTAAATACACTCCCAGCAAACTGGCTCAGTTGTGCCAATTAACTTGGAAATACGGCAGCGTTTTATTGCTTTGGGAATGAATGGTACTTATTGGCTTCTTATATAACAGTTTGACTTCCTCATCCAGTCAGAAAATTGAGCATCTGTCAGACCATCAACCCATAAATGTCTTCATTAGATCTGATAAACAGACCATGGCAAGCCAGAAAGTTGGAAGGTACCTCCCTTCTGCCTGGGGGGCTGGACTCACTTAACAGGCCTAGGATGAGGGAGCTATGTAAAACAGGGAGAAGCGTTCTGGGTGAGCGGTACAGAAGAGCTGCTCTGAGACGTGCCCAGGTGCAGCACTGAAATAACCTCTCTTGGGCCATAAGGGACTCTCTCCCCATCCCTGTAACCAAACAAACAAAACCTTGGCAAGTAGTCGGTTCAGGAAGCTGTCCCCAGACAAACTGTTGGGTGTGATCCCAATATAGTTGTGTTTGAGCCTACTGGCAGCTGCGGTCCCTCTGGAAAGCACAGGTTGTCGTTGGTTTGGAGGAGCTTTGTGACCAAAAAACTGCATTTTGTACCAGAGTGAGCAGTCGCTGGAGTCTCTCTTGCTGAACCCTCCTGTTGCCATGCCTCCAAGTATTCTGCTCCTGCGCAAAGATCTGCACAACAAGCCAGGAGCATCACCCACAAAACTTCGCTTCTCCTGGCTAAGTTTTGAGACTGTATCGGCACAACCTTCACCTTGAGTGGTTGTACAGTCCTTCCACCTGACCTCGGTACAATAAAGTCTGTGGCACTGGCAACAGAGATGTTGACAATATTACAGCAGAAGATAGAAGTCCTTAATCACATAGGGATGCACAGGTGTTTTATTATTTCCACTAAAAGCACTAACAAGAATGGAGGTGGCGCAGGCAGAGGAGGTTTTAAATGCTGTACTACTGAGGCTTCCTTCAAAGTGAGAAATTCTTTTTCATCTTCCAGAAACTCCTAACTTACTCTGTGCTCTGATAAATCTTCCCCTTTAAATAAAGCTGCTGCTGTTGCACAACCTTTGGTCTTGCAAAATGCAAAGCCATCTGTTACAACCTCAATTATAGGTTAGAGCAGACAGAAACTTATTTAATGGACTGCAACAGCAGGAGTTACCTTCACTGCATGTCTGAGTGAAAAGGGCCAACCTGTATGACAGAGACCAGGTCAAGAACGAAGTGTTCTGCCTATCAAAGCAAACTGAAGAGTGGGAAAACCCTAAAAGACAGCTTTTTAGTTCATGCCTAACTTCTAAGTGAAGTCAGAACTGATACGTATAGCTAGATGTCTGTGTGTATGGTGGTACATACAAGCATTTGTTCTTCCCCCCCAAAGACTGCAATTATACCTTGAGTGCTGCTCTGCGTTTTGAGAATCCATACCCTTGTGAAGGAAAACTTCAAAGCAGTGATAACAGCTAGAATTGCTACATATACGTTGCTATTAAGCCAAAATAATTTAGTTTCTGTTGAGTTCATTCTTTGCAAACCCAACCTAAGCAAAATAAACTTGGTGCTATATGAGGGAGAATCAACAGCCTGTCAACTTGTTTGATTTTTACTGGAAGATTGATATTTTGTAGATTTTCATCTTTGTAAAGCTGTAATCACGTGATTATCTAAAAAAAAATTAAATTCGAAAGAGTTTATATATATTGTAGTTGCAGGAAAAAAATCAAACTAAGTATATAGAAAAAGCCTATAAGAAACGCCAAAATGTAGCTTAAAAATATATCCTGTTTTCATTTCCCTCTGGGTAATTCGTGGGATTCTCGGAATGCACAACCAAGATTTATTTTTTGATGCTTGGGGTTGTCATTAATGAATCAGTCACCCTGCCAGTTAAACCAAAGCTGTTTGTTTAATGGCTGATTTTTTCTTTTTTTTTTTTTTCTTCTTTTTTCTTCTTGCACTGTTGCAATTCTCTTGGGAATAGCAAACCCAGGTGCCCGTACTAGCTGTTCCTTGGGAGAGTACTTGGCTCCAAGGTCTTTTGCTCCCAGGGAGCATGTTGGCTGTCTCACCTGGGAAATCTTGGATAGTATGTCCTAACCAGAGTAGCACGGCCATGGTTGGGATTCTCCTCCTGTTCAAAGTGAGATGAAAACCCAAGCCTAGATCATCAGTAAAGTTTCCCTTCCCCCATCCTGTCCAACAGACTCATACATGTTTGATTTATCTCTGCCCCAGTCTGTTAGAGCAGAGGGAGGTTATTGCTTTGTATGGAGAAAGAATCTGCCACAAACCTGAATGTGCTCAGTTAAAAAAAGAAAAAAAAAAAGGAAAAAGCGGTAAATATGGTAACTATGGCAGTCTCTCCTAGTCTGCTTTTCTGTTACATTCTTGTTATACAATAGTAAGAGCTATTGCAGTGAGCACTGTTGAAAGATGGGGGATTTAAGAGGGAGCTGTGATGGTTGTGTTGGATTGCTGCCTATATTTGGACTGTATTTATTATTCTACTTCTATTAAGGTGCTTAAGTTATTCAGAGTTGGGTTTAGACAAGAAATAAATATCTGAGCAGCTGTGACTACATGTCTGTTAGTGATTAGTCATCACTACGACTCTTAAGTGTTGGATTTAACAGCAAATCGTTAAAATTCTCACAAATGGAGGACAGCATAGTGAAAAAAGTTGAGTAGCATTTTGTTGTGTTTGACTGGAAATTTAACCTGAAGCTATCCAACCGGCCAAGAGAAGAGATATGCTGACCTGGTATATGAGAATGAGCTCTTTAGGATTTTTCTTCCTTGCAGGTGCTGTTTCCTGTAGCTGACATTTCAGGATCCACTGAAAAATGCACAGATAGCAGGAAAAGATATATCAATGGTACTTGTTAGCGGGAGTAGAGAGAATTGCTAAAGTCTTGGGAAGGGGGAGCCTGATTCTACCTGCACTGCAGCGACTGGGGTCTCTAAGTGTTCAGCATGTTTTGGGTTTGGCTACCTATTTGGAGTACGCAAGGCAAGATTGAACACTCTCTGATTTCAACCTCAGGTGGGTGCTGCAAGGGAGATTTCTGCATGTACTGATTTATTTTTCTGAAAATATTAAGAAAAAGAATCTCGGTATATTCTGTGTTTCTGACTGATGCAATATATCATAGTGCAACTGCAACTTCTCTAATTCAAGTTTTGTTTTCTTTTTAAAAGCATAAAACAACATCATTTTCTTCCTCTTCTAAAACTGAAGGAAGGATGCTCACAGTTACAGTAGAAAAATATGCCAGCTTTTTCTTGTCCAAAAAAAAAGTTTCAGCTGAAAGCAAAAAGAGAACTCTTAACATCTCTCCTGCTCACAGTTGCTGAAGGAGAGGATTATTTTTCTGCTCAAAAAATAGGTGTGGAAGGACGGAAGAAAACACTGCAGTGAACTGTGGTTCTCAAAATCCATCCCTGCTCAGCAAGTAAAAGCATTCCCCACAGATGTTTGGTGAGCGAAAGCCCATCCAGCAAGGAAGATGCTAATTGGGAGCTTGAGGAAATCGGGATGTGGTTTCCTGCCTTGCTCCACACAAGCTGGGTGAACTGGGGCATTTTGCTTGCCAGTGGGGCTATTTGTGTCATGTCCCTTGGGTATCTAGGTAAAGTGCAGAAATTACGTTCCTGGGGAGCCGCTCTCTGCACCAACTGTTGCTCTGCTGCTGCTGAAGTTCGATGCCTGGAGCTGTTGATGGGAATGAATAACTCTTTCC
>NW_010514155.1:23967-53912 GCF_000687285.1 Phaethon lepturus
AACCTTCCTTGTGCTCCTGCAGGGGTGTTTAAATACCTCACATCTGCAATACCAGCAGGGATGATACGAGTCCTTAAAACTGATATGGGCTGCGTATGGATGTTTGTGTGACTGGTATTTAGTGTCATTACAAGATGGCTTATTTGAGAGAATCTATCCTCATTAGAAATGCAGGTCCTGTTAGCCTAGAGGATTAGTAATGGGGGCTGCAGATAATAGGTGTTGGGAATAGTAAGTTCTCAGGTCATAGGAAATAAAGCTTGGACTGAATCACGTTGTCTGCCATTGCTAATGAACAGCTAGATGAAAACTTTGATTACCTTTCGCATAGTTCTGGGTATCATGAAAATCATCCAGATATTCTTCAGTGCTCAGAGCACTGCAGCCAGATGGGGTGAAGGGGTGTTAAGTTTTGTGCCATTGACTAGTACAACCGAATTTGATCCTGAAATGGGTAAACTCGGTCATCCCTTCAGGTACAGAAAGAACCTGTGGAGAAGCCTGCATAACAGTTGTTGATGCCTTTTTGTAACTTTTAGATGGGGTGGTGGTACCAAATAATTTAGACTATTTAATGTTAGCAATAATTCCAACTTCTAAGTTTCATTTTTAGCCTAGTCTCATCACTCACCAGAACTTGCCAAATGGATCTAGTGTGAAAGGTTGCTGGTAAAGCCCCATGTTTTTAGTGTCAGATCAGTGCAAATGATAAATCATATTTTATTAATAGCTACATTTGTGATACCTGGTTTGTCTATTAGGGGGGGCGATGTTTGTAAGCCATAACTTTCTTGGTCTAGTTAATCTGCTGTTTTGGATGACACTGTGTGAAGGCTAGGAAACAATTTCTGGCCAAAAATTCCATGGCTCATAATTTTGGCAGGCTTGAACCATTGGGATGAATTTCCCATATCAAGTATCTGTCCTTTGTGTTTAACCCAGAAGTATGTATTTCCGACTGCCTCATTTGAGGTCTTGATTTCTCATTTGGGAATTACTGTGCAGCCATCGCTCTGAGCGAAGTGTGGGGAATTGCTCATCGGATATATTATATGCCATAAAAATACTGAATGCCCTTTTAAGTAAACGGGATTTTGGGTGTTTACAGCAAGACATCCAGAAGTAGCTAATCCATAAGAATTTTAGTATTTTTCTTTGTATTCCAGCTATTATAGGAGGAAAAAACCCAACCAACCCCAAAACAAACTACCACTGCCCCCAAATCACCAAAAGCAGCTCATCTTATCAAGGCGTGGTACAGATAAATCTGTTTTGCCATTTTCTTTTTTTTTTTTTTTTTTTGATGACAGGTAGTAAATAAGGTTTGAGGCATCCCAGGAGATGGAGAGGATTCCTGTTCCAGAAGCACTGTCTGCCTCGTGCTGAGCAGTGAGGTCCCATGGGGGCAAAATAACAGTATTTAAGTGGCGGTGAGCTGAATTTCTTCACTCAAGCTTCTTAGAATTCAAAATTGTGTTAATTCAAGCATCTCTAAGCTTCTGGAGTCTGATTATGCAGCTGTAGAATGTAATTTTTTTCCTCTTTTGGTAAATATCTAAATATTTGCACTGTGGTAGTACTGAGGAGGCACGAGCTACGTTCCAAACACAAAGCAAGGTGTAGTTCCTGCCCTGACTTGTATGTGTTTTTCTGATGAAATCCTTTGCTGGTGATAAGACTTCAGCGTTCACTCTGTTATTTTTGTTCGTCTGGTCCCTCTTAATAGAATTACTATAATTAAAAAAAAATTCTTTGTCACTGCTTTTTGTTAAAAAAAAAAAAAAAAAAAGGAAAACTATAAGTGAAGCTTTGCACAGAGTGTTTCAGTGGCGCAGGGAAAGGAAACCCCCAATTTTGGCTCTACCCTGCGAGTGGTACCAGGCAGAGACGCAGGTGAACTACCTGGGCCCAGCAGTAGTCCAGCCTGGCCTTTCTGCAGGGCAAAACGTGGACTGTATTCGGACTGTTTACGCTCGCCTAAGCTGGCACATCGGTATGTAGTGCTGCGCTAATATGTCTCAGTGACTGACTTCTCCAAAGGCAGAAATGCTACTCAAGTTTGATGTATCACCTGCTAAATACCCTGTGATTCTTTAGCAATTGCTCTCTCAGTCAAAACACACTCCTCCGACCGGCGAAATGTGGTGTCCCCAGTTTGTTTGTGTTTCTTTGCTGCTGTGCTGGAAGCTAGATGGGTGCAGTTCTGAATGGGATGGGGATAAATGCCGCAAGCCCGTGATGTCACTTGCGGTTTAGCAGATATTGGCAGGGCAGTACCACATGCAGCTTGCCCTGCGCCTTCATGAGTTCTCCCAAACTGAGCAACGTAGCACCTTAAATTTGTGCAATCCTTCTCCTAATCCATGCATGAAGACATCCTTGGTGTTTACATAACGTTCGCTGCGCAGCGTGGAACAGGCATGGTTCAGTTCGTGCTGTCATACAGAGGAGTGTTGCCTTTGAGTGACAGCCCGCTAGATACGCGTTTTGATTCCGGCGGAGAAAACACAATGCAGGAGTATCTGTCAGGAGTACATGGGAGTATCCGTTGCCAATTGCCTCTCCAAGACTCTGTTCTCCCTCTTCTACCCCAACCTAAACTGAATTTTATGGGAAAGAGCATGAGCAAAGGGCATTTGGGATATGAATCCTGCTTATTTCAACTTTGCAGACCTGAGAACAAGCTGAGGATTCAGCCAGCTCTTCTTAACTGTGAATCTTTCCATTGAGCCCTGCGGGGAGCTGAAATGAGGTCTGACCATTGCTCTGTTACCTTGATTTTTGTTTTTCCTTCTCGTGGTCGAGATGCATAGTATTTGCAGCTGCCTGTGAAGCCTGGGAGTAAAGTGGTTACAGAAGCCTAAATGTGGCTGCTTTCTTGCAGCTAAAACTCTAATCTTTCTTTTAGCAAAATATCCAGGATCCTTTTGTAACTAATAGAAAATAACACAAAGTGAGGGGGGGTGTTGTTGGATTTATTGTCTCTTGATTCCCTTTTATATAAAATTAACCATAACTAAATAAATTTTTAAAGTTACAGTGAAATTGGTTAGGTTACCAGGGGTTCAAATACAGCATAGAGCAGCTTTTGAAATTGTAATATGATAAAAAAACGCCCTGATCTTTCAAGTGCACAGCATTTAAGGCCTAGCTGCTTTCATTTATTTTGGTAGAAAGAGAGCTGTCTCGCTTCTCTGAAGAAAGGTTTGCTCTGCAGTGGTTGGAAAAATGCTTAGAAATTCAACACCTATCAAACCCTTGAAACTGAACTCTCAGTGAGGACAGGGAGGTGCATCCCAGCACAGCGGGCATGACGGGAACTGTAAACACACAGGTAGTCCAAGGAGGGAACTGAATCTCCATTGAACTCGCTTTGTTCTTTTACTACTGTACTTGGCTTATTAATCCCTCTAGTAAGGATACATTTGGGTTTTTTTTAGTTTTTTGCATTTTAATGCCTGCGCAGATTCTCAGATCTGAAGTAAGAGCCACATTCCGTATTTTCACTGAGTTAGATAAATCTCTGAATATTTTAAAAACCTCTTTTGAGCTTAACAGCTTAAAGCTGTTTGAAATGGTTTCCTGACAACATGGTACAAAAATGAAGGAGCCAGAAAGTGGTCATTGACAAGATGCTCCGGTATGTGTGTGTCATTTCTGTCTTTGTTAATTTTTGTTCTGTATCATTTCATGACAATCTGGCATACAAAATTTTAGCAAGTTCATCAGTTATTTGGGTACCTAGCAGTTTCTGGCTCTGCAGATATTTACTATTGGAAACTACCTTTGGATTTGCCTTACTGGATTCACAAGGCTGTTGAAGTCAGCAGTGATGGCAGGAGCTGGCTCTGCTAAATGCACATGAAACAAACCTTGTACAATCATAAAGAAAACTTTTTTGCGAGCCAGAGGATTGCCAATATGCTTTAATCCTTATCTCTGCAAGGGTCCTCTGGATAATGTAAGCATTCAAATTTGTTACATCAAAAATTAACCAAAAAAGGGAACCACCCCCTCTAAGAAAACAGTTGGTTTTGTTGAAGGATGTAAATTTTTCTGCTCTGGGGCAGAAGTAAAACTTACCTTAACCGATGAATGAGAGTGACTGTTTTGTTTTGTTTTGTTTTTTCTTCTTCCGTGTGGTGGAGAAATGATTCTGTAGCAAAGTACTGTGAGGTGTTTTTCTGAGTGTAGCCAGAGTTGGGCTGTGTGGGCGTCAGGATACAGGACTGTTGCGATTATCAGCTGAACTGGTCTGGCAGTTCCTGTACTGGCTAAACTTTGAGGTTGAATTTGCTGAACACTACGAAGGGAGAATTCCAAGTCTGATTCCCCCCGCCCCCTGCCAGTCTTGCCCATTAAATGCAGCGTTTGGTAGTATGTGAGCAGTTTTTGCCCTAGATCTAATTTTTTTTTTTAATTCAAAACACCCCCCCCAAATTTGAGAACCTCCTCTTATAATTTTAGGAAGCAAAAATATTTTTGCAGCATCCTCTATAAAGCAAATGAACTTTCACAAGACTGCATGACTTTAGGCTATGCAGAAGAAGGTATATGTACAACCCTGAGAAAGGAATTTGCAAACGTAGTTGTGAACAGATGAAAAGCCTGGTAGACATTGGACATCATGTAGGATTGTGGCAAAGCAATGGCAGGGTGGTTGGGTTTGACAACTAACAACATTGTAAAGCTTTGACAGAATAAGAACTTACATGTGATGTCAATCATCCCCTGCATGCCACTTCTGATTTGTCTTGCTGTAAGAGGACATCCGTCCCCACTGGCATCTGAAATACAGCTGTCGATGTCGCTGCACCAAGGACAGAGAGCACTGAGGAGCAGAGCGCGGGCTGCTGTACACAGTTATTTTGGTGTTCCCTATGAAAAGTGCAGGGCTGAAATGGGGGAGAGATGGCTCGGAGGTGTGTGCTCTACTCTGAAGGATAATCTTCAGAAAAGTGGACGAAGGGGAGAGCAGTAGGTGGGAGAGTGGCTGAAGCTATGGCTTGGTCTTTCTTTAAAGTGAGTGAAGAACAAGAGTTTGTTTGCAGCACTAAGGTTAGGACATTTGGAATGGGCTTGAGTCCATATTAGTGTTGCGTGTCTGCTGACTGGGCTCATATAGTCTATATATAAATTTTGTGTTTTTTTTAAAAAAACAAAACAAAACAAAAAACAAGTACCTGCAGTCCAGTAGTAAAGCTTGGCTCCACAGGGGTCCTGTGGCTGATGAGCTTTGGTGTTAGAGAACATGAAAGGTCTAGCTGATACTCTCTTGTGTCTGAACATTTATCAGATGGCCCTCTCCCTGTGGATTTTCTGGTACTGTTTAAAGCGTGAGATCACACTTCATTTTTCTCTCAAAGTTAGTTTAACTTGGTCAATAGATGTTGCGGCAGCAAGGGGAGCTCACACATACACCCCAGGTATTCACAAACCTGGTTTCTATGTGAAATCAGACTAAAAGCAAGCCAGACACCCCATTTGGAGGTGAGCTGGCTGATGCACACTCCTCCTGTCCTGCCTTCACCCGCACAGACATGGGAAAGAAGGGTCTTGATGAGGAGCAATGTCTCCAGTATTTCACTGGACAAAATTTTCAGTGTTAAACTTAGAGAAGAAATGTGGCTATTACTGTTTTTGAAGTTACAAGGCATATTCCCATTTTGTTTTTAAGCTGCTTATGTAATTGCTGTCACTAGAAGGCTTAATTTTTAAAAACTTTCCACACATTTTCTTTTTTTAAATTTTAGTTTCTTGCCTCTTTTTTTCTTAAAAGAAACAAAGCAAGCAGGAAGGTTTTTTTCCCTTAAAAATAAACTATTCCAAAAGAAAACTTCTTTGACACCATCAAGTTAGGAAGTTAAAGAGCATCACTCAATACTTTGAGCAAAACTGAAATATGTATGATTTGTCAACCAACCAGCCTATCCTGCATGCTTGAAATGAGAAGATTTTAAAAAGAAAGATGCTGACAGAGATATGAAGAAAGGAATGAATTTGTTTGAACAAATTCTTCTCTTCTATATGTGCTACTTAAGTGTGGGAGAGCTTCCTCCGTCAGGGATGCTGACCATGCTGCAGCACAAATGCACTCCTGCTGCAATCTCTTCCTCACAGAAAAATTAGGATATCTTCATTTGGTTCCTTCTCACATTGAAAAGTTACAGGTTTCTCTTTTTTCTTTAAGTCTTCATTAAATGGAATTTTAGATCAAAGCAAGCTTTAAAAAAGGACTAAGGACATATTTTGAAGCAGAAATATTGGAAAGGTGATAGGATGACCAAAACTCTTGGCCGACATATTTTCATGATAACTGCTAAACAGAAAATCCAAGGGAGCTCTTAGCATACTGTGGTCCTTGATTTTATTTTGAGTCATGCTAGACTAATTAACAAATTGTGAGCAAGTTGGTAGCTTGGAGTACACCCACACAGAGGCTGGGAGGGAGCTTTGTTGGGCTGCTCAGGCACTCACAGTGCCACGGACGGAGGGAGGAGAGCAGTGTTGCCAAACCTGCTTGAGACGCCAGCAAAACTAAAGAGCTGAACTCCTCAGTCTGAGGCTGCTGTGACTGTGTCCCCTCCAGCTGCAGTGACTCCTGTTTGCACAACTGTCTTCAGTGCATGCAAAGTTTTATCTTGCAAAACTAACTGCCTATGGTAGCTTCAGTAATGGAGTTTGTGAGTTGAGTGCCTATGCTGACTGCACGTATATCCTCTTAGTAGCATTTTGATTAAAAAGTTGCACGTGGTAAGGAAGAAAGGCTATTTTTGCAAGTCTGTCTATGCTATATTTGTATTTCATCTGCATTTTAATCTCCTGAGAAGCATATATACCAGTATCTGAATGCTGGTGCAGTCCAGACTAATTCTCCATCCTCTTGCTTTGCTCCACAAACCGCTGTTGTGGGTGTTGTGTTTATCATATTTGTATTGGGGGTACACAAGTTGTTATGTGTCTGCTCTGGCTGCGTCTGTTAGAAGTAAGATAGTTATACTGTGCCCTGGGGCAGCGTCTGAGTGTGTGTGGTAGTGACAACTGCTAGTGGAAAGAATGACTGTGCATATGGGGCCAGCACGCCACGACACAGGAGGCTGTGCTCCTGCATGACTCTCACAAATGCAGCAAGTGACCGGAGAAATGAGAGAGGAATTTACAGATCAGAATTGTAAATTAATTCCACATAGTTTTGGATTGCTGTGAGAAAGAAGCCTTGACATCCACTGATGCTCTTCCATATCTTTTAAAATATTCTGTTACAAATTTACTGCTTATTTATGATCCTGTTCTGGTGAGAAAAATAGATAAGGTAAGGCCATCTGGGGTTGCCAGCACATGTCAAATAGAGTCACAGTTTTATAAGATCTTAATGTACTTTGAAGGTGGGTGTAATGGTGTGAGACTACTCCAAAATGCATGTCTCTAGTGCATCCTCACAGTTGCCTACTTGTCACTTTATCCTCAGTTATGTGAACAGCAGTAGTAAAAACATGTGCAAGCTGTGTCATCCTCATGTGTGGATGAGCACAACCACAAATTCATAGCTGTGAAAATTTGCTATTTTGATTCTTTTTGCTTTGTTTTGAATTCTTGGTGATGCAAACAGAACCCTGTTGTTGCACAGGCAAAGCTCCAATGAACAATCGGCTCTCCTCCTATATTTATTTGGAGTTTTACAAACTGTAATAAAAGAGCACCCAGACAATGCTCTGGGCACTGTGGATAATCTTATTTAAAAAATACACTTGTAAACAAATGGTTTCATCAGCCATCTCAGATCAAATCAAATAAAACTTGCTATATTTGTGCTGTTGCTAAGTTAAGAGCTATCTGTTGCTATCTATTAACAGACTTTCCTGTCAGAATCCCTCATTGTTTAGGATCCACCTCCCAGATCTTCATAGCGAAAGGTGAAGAGAGGCTCTGTGGTGAGCCAGGAGGGCTGAACCCCTGGTTTGCACCGACTCGGTGGGCAGATACTCCAGAGGTTGGGAAATCTAAGGGAGTTTGTTACGAAAGTGTGGTTACCAGGGAGAGAACCATATGCTGGGCTGGAATAGACTGCATTAGATCTCTGAATTTGACAAACTGCTTTTTTTGTCTTGCTTATGGAACAATAGAGTGAAAAGATGTATCAATTCTAATAAGAATAGGCACAGGAGCTATATTTGTTCTAAGATTGCTGAAGAAACTAAAGCTGCCTAAAAAACGGCGTTCAACCAAAATGTTTAACCTGATAATCCAGAAACACAAAAAGACCCCTAATGTGCTGGGCATGCTTATGACTGTTGTCTGTCTTTGATATTGCCTGCAGTTGGTAGGTATGTTGTCTCACGTCTGGTGTCTGCATCTTATACAGAGAATTTCTGGAAGGCTCTTAATTTTTTCTACCTAGGAAATGCTAAAATAAAATAGAATAAAAAAGAAGTCAGAAGTGATACGCAGTCCGTGTCTGGTATGTGCGCTGTTAACAATTGTCAGACATCCATTTTGCGGTGGCTTAACAATGCTGGGGTAACTAGATATACTCAGTTACAAGTTAAAATCAAGAACAAGTTAAAATCAGTTACAAGTTAAAATCATTCCCATAACTGTGGGAATGATCACATACAAAATTTTTCTCCAGATATGATAAATCAGGTGTAAGGGTGACCTGCCTTTTGATTTGGTCCCTTCCTTTACACCATTCACTCCTAAGCAGCTAATTTAGTTGAATTAATTTACTTGAACTTTTGTTCAAGTGATGAGATCTTCTAGATCAAATTTTCAGTGTCAAAAATGATAGTCTATTTTAAAGGAAAAGATGATAATAAATAGGCTGTTCAACTGAGTTCTGGAAGTGGATATGGAGACTTCCAAGGCGTATGCTTGTCCGCCACGATGTATGTGACTACCTCTGGATCAAGATGCCTGTCCAGTTAGCTGATTGGGGAGTAGTAACTTCTCACGGCCATAAGCTGCTGGAGACCTCTTGGGACCCTTTGGCCAGGAAGATCATTGCAGCCTTTTGCTTGCACAGGAAAAGCCGCTATTGGAAACTCAGCTAATGCTGGTTCCGTTCCCAACGGTGACGTTGTCCTCGCAGGTTTTCCCTTGCCCTGGTGGGTGCTTGGGTGCAGCGCTCAGGCCTCCCTCTGCCCATGCAGGGTGCCCTGACGCTCCTGCGGCACCGCAGGCTGCAGCGTTGGCTCGTGGCCAGGGAGAGCCGCAAGCGGCGTGCAATGCGCTGGCCTCCTTGCCTCCGACTGCTAGTTTGGGCAGAGTCGCTCTGCCTGGCGCCGAGCTAGTCTGCACATGCACACGTGCGCCAGCGTAGCAGAAGTTGTGAATGAAAACCAACGGAGTCATCTCAGCTTAAGTTTTCATAAGGGTGGTTTCGTCCTGGAGACAAAATGGTTGAAATTACTTTCAGCTAAGCATGGTAACTGCTTTGGGTAGCCAAGGAGGTCACATCTGTGTGACAACAGCAGAAGAGGGGGACGCCGAGTGGAGCATTTTAGGATGGACTGACAATCAGACAGACGCGTCGGCCTCTAGCGGGTGCCATTAGCCAGGCCCTCCTTGAGCTGCCCAGCAGCTTAAGGGTTTCAGTAGCTGCTGTTGCTTTTCTTTTTCTTTTTTTTTTTTTCTAAAGTGTTTGCAAAATGTAGAAAAATGCAGCAGGTCCAGAAAAACTGGAACTGTTTGGTGCAATTATTGAGAGCAACTGCTTCGCATAGACAAACCTGCCATACTAAACCTCTGCCTAGAAAGTGCGGCAAATGCAACAATTGAATAGTAAGAAAAAATTATTTAAAAAAAAATAACTGTCATCGTCCATTGAGAGAAACCAGAGATCAAGTATAAGCCTAATTTAAGGTGAGCACGGTATGCAATTTCTTTATGAAAACTGCAGCGACCCATAGAGAACGCAGCTCCATTGAATGCAGGGAAAGCAAGAGGAGACGAGCTAAGCGAGACGCTCCTCCAGGATCCTGTGTGTTTTCTGGAAAAATTATAATCATGCCCTGTACAGCAGAGTTAGGTGTTCGTGGTGTTATAGCGCATCACATGGCAACGTAGCACAAGTATGTGGAAACAGCTATAGGAACACCAACAGTGCAATACCACTCTTCTGAAATTTCCTAAAATTCTTGAATAACAGTTTCCAGCTTTTCAGGCATTTGAGAATCAGTGATGCTTCTTTCTACCTGTAAAGCATCAGGCCAGATATTCAAAAGACTGGTCAGGAAAGGGCACATACACCTGCAAAATGCATGGATTTACTACTGCTTTAGTGTAAGAGAGCCCTGAGAGCACATGAAAATCTAGCATTTGCACATGTAGATGATCAGTCAGAAGCACCAGTGCCTCCTGCATTTGAGGGACAACCAGTTGGTAGTCCAGTGTGACACTTGGGAGCCACTTTGTTTGACTCCCTACAAACTCAAGATTTCTTCTCTCCTCCACGATAGCACACAAACTGCCTCCTGTGTCCTCCTCACATCAGTCCCATGTGCAGTATCGGGGGAACCCAGTTATAATCTGCCGGTGTATTGTAGAAAATTGCGTGCATGTGTGTGTGTACTCTATTAACAATCATCATAACGTCTTTCAGGGTTGTTCTTAGCAAGGGCAACTGCTGCTGGCATTTTGGCTCTCCTTCAAACCAGCCTTGTCAGCAAGAAAAACCATATGAACGTGGAGATTGAAATCAGTTGCCCCAGGGTACTGGGTCCGGTTTCATTTTAACAATAAAAGAACCTGATGCCTTTTAGCAGGCAGGTAGTTATTGCCTAGATGAAGGAAGAGTTGTAATAGTAAATCTAGAATTGCATTCAGATGTGACATCAGCTGATATATAAATACTGTATGTCTTGCCATATCCACCCACTCCTTCCATATGCAGGGAAATCTGAACCAAGGGAGAAGTCAAACGTTGGGCTGGTTCCCCCAACTCCACAACTATGTGCTAGTAATCCTGAACTTCCTCTACATTTGTAGGTAGCTAGAGGGGCCTGAATCCTAATGCTGTGCTCAATTTCATACACTGTTTACATTGATCTACAAAAGCTTCAGCGTGTCTGTGTTTCCAGATGCAGACAACTTGAGGACAAAATAAATGTTTGAAAGTTCCTGGGAAATTGCTGTCCTGGAAAGGCTCCATTTTGCAGACTGTGTTGTAGTTGTCATGCCCTTATCTTCCGTGGTCAAGGTATTCACTGGAGCTAAACATTCAGTTGACTGATTCCTACTAAAATAGGAGATGGGAAGCTTAAATAAGGTACTGATCAATGGGTGCGCATTACTTCTTACTATGACATGCAGAATAAGCCAGCTTTGCCCCACAAAGGAATGAATGATGGATTATTTAGTATCTGAACATCTTATCATTGTGTCAGGTATACCATAACAGGTGTAATGACTTCCAGAGTTTTATCCAGATAGTTTCTTAATGTTGTCACCACCACTAAACATTAGTGAACTACCTACCAGTGGGGACACGTGAAGGCAGATGTGGTATCTTCGTCCTTAAAGAGAGATTCCCAAGCAATTCTTTGCCAAGTACACTGTTGATTTGGCTTGGTGCAACTTACCTTTGTGACTGCGAAAATGCACTTGGCCAGTGTCTTTTCCTGAGTGCGGTCATAGCTCGTTGATCTGGGAGAGAGCTGTCAGTCGTGTGTTAATTGCAATCTGAGAGCTGTGTTTCAGAGCCCCAGCAGGATGGTGGCTTCTCAATGGTACAGGAGCAGCTGTTGACGGTGGTTCTAATTGCTGTCCTGTACTCTTGATTAAAGCGGAGTAGGGGGGTGGAAAGCCCTGCTGGGTTACAGCTTAACAGCTCCCCTTATGAATAACCTTCCCGAAGGTGCCGCTCATTCTTCCAGTTGAACACGGTGGAATTATTTTCACCCATGCAGCTTAATCAGCAAGAAGAGCATTTGGCATATTGTTGGGAAGGAAACTGCTCTCTGCCATTGAGCACGAGGTGGAGCGTAGCTGCCAAGATAAATAGTTAAGTTTGTAGATCTAGACATGTCCTTGGGTTGTTGTCTGTATCCAGAATTTAGTACCAGAAAGAATTGGAATTTTTGCTTTTCAGTTGTCTCCTGCCTCCAAAACGTAGTATGTGTCTTTTTTCAAATAAGTAAGCTGAAAACTCAGGGCACAGATCCATGCAGTTGCTGACATGGTGCACCCCAACCTGTGAGAAAGTTTTCTACTGTCCTGTTAGGATCTTCAGAGGTGCATGTTGCTCTTCCATGGGCACGGAGGTAAAATAGCGGTGCTCGTGCTGTGCATTAGTGCAGTGTGGAATACTGTGGAGGACAAATTAAGTGGTGGTTCTGGTGTGGGTTTTTTTTTCAACTGAGGAGAAAAGTGGAAAATGTGAAATGTTTAGTTAAAAACAAAACCCCTGAAAGCAGTTATTTTGACATAATTAAAATGCTTTAAGATATTGTTTTAATTTCAACCGTTTCAAATGCAATTAAAAAAACTTCAGAAAGAAAATCTGTTACGAAAAGAAAAATCTGTAAGAGTTTAGGTCTGGAAATTACAAATGGCACACTTTGTTGTGGAAAGGTTTTCACTGGGGAAAAAAAAAGTGTCCAAATTCAGTAAGAGGTTTAATTTTATAGGCAATTTACTACTTTGATGAAGTAGTTTTATCAATACATCTTGAAACAGTTTCACCACCTATCTTTTATCTGTGGGTTAATTTTTCTTGATGAAATTGCTTTGTCTGTCTTGTGTCTTCAAATTGATAGCAAGCTAATCCTTTACTCAACCTACTCCCTTTTGATCTGATGCTCCATTCGTCTCAGTCATAGAAAATGTTGCTCAACAGGATATCAGTCCCTTTGACCTTTTCCTGGGATACACAGTCCCATGCCATGCAGTACCACACGTGCCTTAAAGTAAGAGTTTCCAATCTGGCAGATTGAGCAAGGTAGAACTGGAGTGCTTTAATCTTTGTACAGCTTTAAGCAACCCAGAGAATGACATTACTTCAGCACTGGGTTGCATGTGTTTTCTTCACTGTGGTTGGTGGGATCTATTAAAAAATTGTAAGTATGTGTTCAGTGGAAAATCTTCAAAAGGAAAACTAAATTAAAAAAAAAAGTGGTGTTTCCTTCAATGACATAAGAAACCCAATTTTGCATCCAAATAAATAAATCTTCTGGCATTTTTCAATAGAAAAATAGATAGAAGGAAGGGGGGGTGGAAGGACAATTCTATTATTTTGTTTACTCTCCTATTTTGTCATAAAAATCTATTTTGACTGTTTACATAGTTAATTTTCTTTGCCTTTGGGAGCTCTCTTAAGAGTTCATAAAAGTTTTTTGTTCTGTTTGCTTGAGGAGTCAGGAAAATGCCCAGCCAGAAGTTTGCTGGTGGATGGAGCCACCAGATCTTCCTGATATTTGTATCCTGGAAAGAAACAGAGCCCAGAAGCTTTTAGGAGACAGTGTGTCCACCTCTCAGTTTGCCAATAATTTCATGTGATCAAAACTCTTGATTTTGCTCTGTCAAAGAAGATCTTCCACTGTGACCAATAGTGTACTTGAGTCTGGATTCAGAATGTGTTATACCCAGCGGGTGACACTGGCTTCAGAGGTTTGAAGGCATTTTTTCAGAGGTACTTCAAAATTCCCCATCTTGGTACAGTTTCAGCTGGCTGCAGGAAGTAATTTAGTATAGGACAGGTAGAAGTGCAGGCTAAGAATGCAATTTAATATACCTGACAGCTTTTTTTTACTTACTCATTTATCAACCTAAAAGCTAAAGTAAATAAGGATGCAACCTGTAAAGTTGTTGAATAATTTTAGTGAGCCTAACCACATGTTTAGCCTGAGGAAGAAAGAGTAGTTAATTTTATATCTAATTTTTTTTTTCGTCCAAAGCAAAGGACCCTCCTTTTTCCTGAAGGCAATTTTAAGCTGTTATCCAAGAATGAAAATTGATAATTGTTATAACTGTACTCAGTTGATCTTAATTTTAGTGAAGCTCCAGGCTAGCAAATATGAAAATATTATCTTCCTGGCTGATAAACTTGTTAAATGCATTGGTGCAGGATTTTGATGAAGTAGTGATAGTTAATATTTGTTGCTTAGCAAAGAGCAGTTATAATCCTGACTTTGGAACTAATCCAAATAGGGAGGGAGGGAGGGAGAAAAAAGTCATTCAGCAGCAGTATGAAGTGTTTTTTTTAAATATATGCAGATACACACAGACATTGTTAGACAGCATAAAATGCTCTCGTAGCAAACTGTTCGCTCTCCCTGCTGATGAGATGAACACAAGGAGGTTCCAGTGCCTGTGCCCATACCTTGTCCAATTTAAACATTGAATGATAGCCTTTCCCACCGAATAGACTTTCCACCCCATGCCAGTATAATACTTACAGAAATTTGTCTAGAAAATACCTTTATCTCATCTGTACTAAGGACAGAAAGCTGTATGGAAAAGCTCTTAAAGGCGGGCAAGCTGCACAAGCTGGAGTTTTTTCTCCAAATGACCCTTCAATACTGCTGTCAGAAATGCTGCGAAGATATTAGAAAATCTGCTTCATCACAGGATTAGGACTATTGGCCAAACGGATGCTGAGAAGTTAGAGTAATACCTCCTGGAATTCAATCAAGCAGAGTACTGGATCCTCTGCAGGAATATTTAACCTTAAAATTTCTTCTCCAGTATATCTGCTCAGCAGATGATGTAGCTTTCTAATTCACTAGACGCTAATTCATAGAGGTAGCTTCTTTCATTAAAATGGAAATCTTTGTAATGTCATTAGCATTGGGATTTTAGATCATCTTAAAATAGCTGGGTTGAAGTCTACAGTCTTCTTCCATTCCACAGGCAACTGTTTTTTCTGGTGTATATAAATATTTGTGTTTTTATAAGACTGGGGGAAAAAGTAAGCAACTCTGACTATTTCAGCGACTTTAATACTGCTGTGATGAAAGAAAACAGATATCATGGATTCATTCTAGGGCATGAAAACATTTATGAAGTATGAATTTATTAAAGGCCTTAAGTGAAGTACTTAAAACATCTGCTGTGAATCTTATAGCTATACATTTAAGTTTTATTTGAATATATATAACACTATCGTTAACAAAGATCACAATCAGAAATGAACCTTGAAATGCAGCACAATTCTCTAGAATAACAATATTCAGACAGTAAGTAGAGGGATATTCATTTAAAACACATGCAGTCCACGCTCCCAACTCAGCCTGCGGGAAGTAAAAGCAGAAAATTAGGGACACGTTGAGATAATGTGGTGATAACTGGATAGAGAGGCAAAGGTGCCAGTTCAGCAGTGTATCACACTGATTCCAGTTATGCAAGCTCATGAGACTAGAACTCATACTCATAGAAGAAAAGCAGGTAAGAAGATAAAATAAGGCCCTTAGAGGCAAAGCAATACAGGCTTCTTTCGATGACTTTGCGATAAAGGAGCAATGTCAAATGCTAGCAGCAAGAGCAGAAACTTGACCCATTAAATGTCAGTCCCATCATTCCGTTCTCCACTTTTCTTTCTTCTAAACTATAACCTAAAGATGCTTTTACTAGACTCAGTGCTGGTCCCTAACTTTTACAAGCTCACCACTTTATCTGTGAGTTTTCCTCAAAAACATTAAGGAAACAGAGACAGAAAAGGTGTTTCTTACAACTTTGAAAGCTCTACAAGAGCACAATGCTCCTGATTGTTTTTGTTCAAAGATGGGGCTGTTTCTAAACATCAGAAAAGTGACTGAGTTTTGGCATATAGTCCCTAGTTTTTAGACACGAGGGACACATGCGAGGAATATAAAATACATGGCTGAAGCCAGGCTGTGGGTCTTGAAGAGTACAATGTTTTATTCTATACTGAAGGCCTAAAGTGGGAATTTTCTCTCCCTATCTAGACAGAGGAGCCTCCTTTTAGGTATTTTCTGTTATAGAAATAACAGCCTACTCCTTAAAGCCAGTTTCATAGAAAGTTGAAGGCAGTCGAAGGAGGAGAACGTATCCTTTCATATATGTTGGATAAGGTAAATGATATAAAACAGAATGAAGGATTAAAGCGTGCTTGAGCTTGAAGTAATAGATATAAAAAGGACAGGAATTGTTGTTTACTTACATTTTTCAGCTGGGTGTGTGCAATCAGTTTTGCTGGGGATTTATGTATCGCATCAGTTGATTTACAGCCTGTGCCAACTCCCGTAGCGTGCGGCACACCAGCAGCCCCGGTCAGGAGCCACCCAGCAGCCGTGTGCGCTTGTCCAGACCCCTGCCCACCCTGCGCCGCCTTCTCTCTTTACACTTTTCTCTTTACACACCTCCTCTTCCCCTGGTGCACTCTTCCCTTTTCTCACCATTTCCCATGACTACTTCCCTGATTTCTCAAGCTGCAGCAGGGAAAGGCCATCGGAGAAGGCCAGCTTTCTGCCACCCAAAAAAGCTGCAGATCATACCCCAAAGTCCAGGTGATTCCAGGCATGGATCACCACCAGCTCTGCAGTTAGGATCTACCTGGAGATGTTGTCTTTTTTGTTTGTTTGTTTTTTTGGTCCTTTTTTGTCTTTGTTTTTGAAAGAGTTCATGCCTCCCCCTCTAAACAGGGCAAAAGACGGAAGACTTACCCACTAACACAATCTCTTGCCTGTCCTGAAGTATGGATCTTGCTACAGCTTTCTGACTTTAAAATGTATATGTTTCACCATGATGCTGCTCCCCAAGTCCATTTCAAAAATGTTTGGCAAACGTATTTAGGTGCCACCTGTAGCAGTCTTTGTTATCTTACACACATTTCCCTGAAACTGAGGTACTCTTCAGCAGAAAACAGAAAGGACGGGTGGAGGTGAGGGGAAGAAGCTTTCTTGATGTTCTAGTCAAGGTTGCTACTCTGTGAAATTGGAATCTAAGTTCTTTAATGAGGGTGGTCTCTCATATAACAACTGAATATCTTTTTTAAAAAAAATATTTTTAAGTGTTGAGATTTAGAAGCTTTGTTTTCTGCTTATCACAGTGTTTCAAGTGTAATAGTGCTAAGATCTCTCTTAGAAATCATGTAGAAAGAGCTGGGGCTTGCACCTTCAACAAAGACTAAAATACGTATTTTAGTGATTTATGATCCACACAACATGTTTTATACTCCACATTGCTTATGAGTGCTATGACAGGGTCAAAACCAGTCTAGTAATATAACAGTAAAATGAATGAAACAAAAAATTCAGAGAGGTCTTGAGACAAATTCATATAATTATACTCCAGGTAAAAAAATGAAAAATTATGCATAAAGGTCAGCCAAAACATTAGAAGAGCAATGGAAAAGAGATAGTAGCACAGTTGGAAATGCATATGTATTAACAACTGTTTAACCACAACTATTTGAAACCATGTAAGAATTTCTATAAAGAGTTTAAACAAACAGAAAAGACTTCAGTATATACACTATGCTATGAAGTAAACTGGTTCAACAATAGAATTGTTCACCTGCAATAAATCAAATCTTTACAGAGTAATTCATGTACATAACTTTATTTCCAGTGTCCAATAAGCAGGAATAACTCTACCAGGTCAAATTTCCCTCTGTTTAATCAATGAAACCAGTCGTTGGGTTTTGCTCTTGGAGTGTTTTGTATGTAGTAGCTGGAGACTTTAGGTAAATTGCTGACATGACAGGGATTACGTTCAGGTTTCCACAGAGAATTTAGACCTTGGTGCTTTGTTTTTCAGAGTTTTTGAATTTCTACAGCAGCTGCAAAGCAGAGGTTGGGCTGGGGGTAGGATGAAGGGTATGGCTGGGGTGTGGGCAAGGGTCCAGATGAACCGGGACAGAGGATAATCTCTGGGAACACTTGTCGAGTATCAGTCTGGATTTGCTTGCCAGTAGTTAAAAGTAGTACTATGGCAGTCTGAGTGCACAGAGGTTAATGAGTGATTATTAAGACTAGAAATGAGGCTTTTTTGAGACATCACAATGCTAAAAGACACGTCCAAAATCATCTCTCCCCTTTGTTTTCAGGCTCAAAGCAGAAACAAGGTTTTGCTTTAGAAATTTAGAAATTGTTTCAGGATTTCCCAGGGTATCAGCTGGCCGAATGGAAGATCTGTATCTCCTCCCAAGCCTTGTTGTGTTTGTATCCTTGCACCACCAAGGCTGAAACAGTGACCACAGCCTTGGGAGAGAGTTTTCCTCTAGGTTCAAACAGGGAGAAGGACAGGTCTCTTGGCTCCTGGAGGAGGGAAGCAGATAGGGGAGAGTTGTGGCCAAACACCAGGCACGTTAGGCTTTATTGTACCAATAACAGTGGTGGCGGGAGGCTTGCAGCGCGGGCCAGTGATAGCGTGGATAGAGAAGGGCCATAGAGCTGGCTTTTGTTTTTTTCACTGTGGAGGTGTAGTTACAATTGATCTCGTTGGTCTTGTATTGATCTTTTTAGAAAAGCAAGCACAACTAATGTCAGCCGACAAGTTCATGTAGATGAACCCATGGGATTCATACAGATGCTTCTGAATGACCTTTGTATTTGCCCATGCAACTAGCTGGCTTAGTCCTCCTGTCCTGTACTTGGGGCATGCAAGGTAGTTGCAGGAAGAGCAGATGTCCCCAGAGCACTTGGTGGTTGGAGGTTGGCTCCTTTGGAGGAGCAACGACATGAAGCCTAGAAGTAAAGGCGCACTTTGAGCATTTGTTTTGCTTTGTTTCACATCTACCGCTCCTCCTCTTAATCAGATCAAACTTTAACAAGCATTATGCAGAAGGTTGATACACAGAAAAATTCTTTCAGAATGAAAAATCTGTTTGCTGGTGGGAAAAGGGTAACGTAGCAACTCTTGTGTACTTTGGTAAAAAAGCAATGCATAAAAGTTGACTCTCTTTATGTTTCTCTGAGTGATTCAGGCTGGCTGGGTGTGGCAGCTGGGGAAATTTGATCCACCAGCTATTTACATAAACCGAAAAGTGTTTGTCTAAGCACCAGGAGACAAGGGCCTAGCTGGATAAAGTGCTGTAAAGAATTCTTTTTGCAAAACGATCCCTGTTTGCCCTCCAAAGAGGCAGGCAGATGCTTATACAGCAGGATATAAATTTTTGAGGACTAGTTAAAATCCTTTCTCTTACAGCATGGACAATCCTTTTGTCCTTTACCTTGTAGAGACCTGAGTGCCTGGCTGGAGAGAGAATGGTGGAAGAGTGCCTCCCAGTCCTCCCAAAATTACCTCTTCAGGCTCTCCAAAAATAGAGAACAGAAATACACTACAAAGTAAAAAAAGAAATTAGTTGTAAAAATGACTTCCATTTTGTAGAATATTTACCGGAGCAACTGCAGAAATATCATAATTACATAATTAACTATTCTGCCTGTCAAGTGAGTCTAGTTTCAGCTAATACTAGCCATGTAAAGCTCTAATATGTAAATGAACTGGCAGAAAGGAGTTCAGAATTTAACATTAGGTGCTGATTTCAGTAGTGATAAATTGCTTTGATCCTTTGAGTCATGCCTTGTTGTCCTTCCAAATGAATGCAAGCACCTTCTCCTGGAAATGAGTCACCCCTGGAGATGGGGGCCAGCCTGATCTAGCTATTGTCCGTGTATAGTATGTACAGGCAAATGCATAACAGCTGCATTTGAGTGTTTTACAACCTATGATATATTTACCCTCATAATATTACTATGAGGTAGAGAAATGCTCTTTGTTCCATTATATAGCAACAGAGCTGAAATTTTCAAATGTGTTGAAGCAGCTAAGTCTTGAAATTAGTGGGAGTTGAGATACCCAAGACTGATGTAGAATCCGAGCTCACCTTGATTTCTAGATGATTTGCTCAAGGTAACCCAGGAAAACGGGAGCAAAGAGCAGAGTTAATCCAGATATGTGTCTTAGGAAGCAAACTTTCTTGCTTTTGATGGAATTGAGTTTTGAGTTATCATTTGTTATTTTAAAAGTCCTAGCATCAAAATCTAACGAGCATATGTTTATGTTTTCTGCACACGGATTTAGTGCCTTTGCAAACAGTTCACCGTGGAAGTCAATATTTCTGAAGTTCCTGATGACATAGGAAAAAAACCCTTTATGCAGAGTAGTGTAAACTTTTAATATTCACCTTGCATATGAAAACCAGCTCTTCCTTAGCACTTGCCTGCCTTGCTCTCTTTGTCTTGGGCTCTTATGGGTGAGTGGGAACAAGATGAAGGGTAATTATTCACATAGCAAAGACAGGTTATTTTTAGCAAGGGAGGATCCACTTCTGCAAGACGGAGTAGCGATATGCACTTCAGGACTTCTGTTGTGATTGCAATGGTGGATCTTAGGCTGCAGTATCTCATGAAACAGTACGTATTGGTTTGTGCTTGCCCTCCAGAACAGACACAGGGCAAAGCCAAATCTAAAAGTACAGCTTTCCTGTGAGGGGTTTCTGCTACCATTAGTGCTTTATTACATTCAAATGCTTAAAAACAATACTTTAAAGGCACAGACATTTGACAGAGCAGAGGTCCATATGTGAGAGGACTGATTTGAAAGGTCAGTGTGTTCAATGCAGCTGTATGTGTCTTCCCACAGGTGAGTCTGGGAAAGGATTGAGCACATTTTCCCCAGGACAGCTCCATGCATTTTCTATTCCTGATCAAGATCTATTCATTGGGCAAGTGCTGTTTAATCAAGCAGCAGGAAAAGGGTGTGTGCTGTCTTCTGAAGTACAAAGAAATCTCATTCAAAGACAGTCCCATTCTTAAAAGGCTGGTGTTTAAATTAGACCTGCCCAGACAGGTCTGGCATGTTTAGTGTGACCCCCTTTTACTGTGGATGTTCCGGTTATAACTATCTTACTGCTTCCATTTGAAATCAAAACACAACTGCTGTAGAAAACATAGACCAAACCAAGCTCCAAACAGTTGTCAGCCCATGTTGTGAGCAATGTTTCATGATAAACCACTGCTACTGAAAAGTAGCTATAAGGAAAAGTAGTATAAAAGTACATAAAATCAAGTTCGTCAAACAAACTTTAGAAACTGTGTGCTAATTAACAAGAGCAACATGGGAGAAATGACATGTCTTTTTGTTGTATTCCAGTATTTGGGCCTCGTTGGTTTTAATGCTGTTCAGACCTAAATGTATTAAAGGCTCTGTGACTGTCTTTGTCCTAGAAACCTAGCAGTGTGTCCTTTTCAGCTGCGGTAACAGGAGAAGCTGCATCTACCTTTGATACCCAGGAGAGTGGTGTTCTTGGCTTGTCAAGATGTTTTGCCTCTTCTTGGTCATGCTTCCTTTATGCAGTTCTACTTCACTCTTCCAATATTACATATGATGAAAAAGAGTCTTAAAGGTCACCAAGGCTTATTTTAATCTTGTTTGCCGTGGTATGCTATAGTTTTGCAGGTTATAAACAAATGAGATTGTGCTGTGAGATGTGCGGCTTTGCATTTCTGGTGCGAGGGCAGACCACCCTGGTAGCTACTAGAGTCCATATGTTCATCTTTTTCCCTGGAAGGGCCTCTTGGTGGGTTACAGTCTGCCACTGTCTTCCTCAATGTACTGGCAGAGGTAGCAGATGCTCAGCACAGGTCTTGCAGTGAGTCATGTATGGGGAATGAACGATCCATCTGCACACAGCGATGCATGCCGGGAGAGGTGTATTCACGCTAAGGCTCCCCAGGAGCCACTCCCAGGCCGTGCTCCGTATGGGGGATGAGTGCAAGGTTCAATTCTTGAAGGTCTGCCAGCCCAGCCCTCCCTAATTTCACCTGGTATTCATTGTTCCCCTTCAGCCCTGCAACGTGAAGGTCTCTGCAGAGAGGAGAAAGTTGTTTGTGGCATGGGTGATGGTGGTGGGGTACCCCTTGAGGCAGGCTTATTTTGTTGATGAAGTCTACGAAGCTGTATTATACACAAAAGCACCTTTCCTCTGCTTACAACGCATGGGAGTGAAGGGGAATTTTCTTTTGATGGATGTGAGAAGGTATAGAAATACAGGTATCATGCTTTCCAATGGAACTTCACCTTAAACTGCACTTCCCTTCTTGAGTTATCTCATCAAGCAGCTGGAGCCATTTACCAGGATTCATTACAAATAATTTTGAGTCTGAACCCTGATGGACAGTGAGAAGCTGTTGCAGAATAAATCAGGAACTGCTCCAAAATAGCAATCTCTCACAGGCAGGAAACAGCAGATATTGTTTTATTGATGAAGTAAGTGGGGAGCTTTTGCCCAATTGCTGAGAAGAATGAACCTTGGAGAGATAAACGGTGAACAGGATGATAAGGGTTCAGTCTTCACACTTTTCTATGGATAAAAAAGGAAACACAATCCTGTGCATGTGAGGTACTGCAGGATGCAAGTTAAATCCTGTTTTTATAAAAGGGAGTCTGGCATCACATCTAGAGATTTCAATACATTTCAAAGGAGAGAAGGTCAAAGATTTGTCTGTCTTTACTTACGTGAACTTGGTGTTGAAATCTTTTGTCAAGTGTAGAAATTGCTGCCTTGTGGTTAGATTTTTTCCAGATTGCTGCATTACATTTGCATTCTGGGCCCTGTGTGTGTGTCTAAGGGACACCTCACTGTCAGGGAATATCTTTGTTCCCATCTTTTGTGCTGGTCGCCTGTCAGCTTTGAGGTGGGAGGTCTGCAGGATACCGGATAGCTGAAGCTCTCGGGAGTCTTGCTGCTTTCAGCAGAAGGACCCAAAGGAAGCCATTTAGGAAGATGGCTTAGTCTATAGTAATTTGAAGATTTACCACTATAACTTCTTCCTTATAATCCTCTTTAAAAGCTATTTTTGAAGTAGATCAGGTCCAAGACAAGGCAGTTTCTGTGACTATTATAGCTTTCTTACTGTTAAAAGTGCATATAGTACTTTGGTAAGCGTAAAAATGTCTTGCAAAAATCACCACCTTCTGTTTGACATCCTTAGCTAACAAAAGCTTTTGTGGTAAACATCAACTTACACACAGGACTGTGCTGATTTTTTTTTTTTTTTTTTAAATGGGTTTTGGCAAAATCTGGAGCATAGTATTTCTTTTCCCAAGCTGTAGCTCCTAAGCCATGATCAGAGTAGGGGTCCTGCAGTAATCTCGATCAGACCAAAATCTTCTGAAGGCAAAAGTGATACTGCTCAGAGATCAAATTTGGGTCTAAGAACTAAGTTACAGCTTGGCACAATTCCTTTAGTCTTACTTTTTTAATAATCAAATTTTTAATTTGTTCATCTTTTATAACTTGTAAAAGAGGTAAGAAGATTGCCATTTTTCTACAGCACGGCCGGGATGGGGATTGGGTGCTAAGCAAGAGTCCCAGGTGCTAAATGCTGGAATGCCTCTTCTTGTTCCAACATCTGAGGCTCTTGCGTGTGTCTTTCCGCTACTGTACTGCTGTCAGCAGCACAGTTTATGGGCCTTCCAGGGAAAGCCACTTGTCAGAGTGGGAAAAGGGCTAATTGTATCTGTGTGGGGAATCTAAGAAATTTCATAAATGCATTCAAATGTTATATAGGACTGTGAGCCTTTGCAAAGCACAAAAAAATTCCTTAATACCATGGAACGGCTAAGTTATTTTTGTTTTGCCTAAAAATATGTTAGGAATATTTCTGATGCTAAGACTTGTTCATTTCTTAGGGAGCTGTAAAACAGATATATTTACAAGTATGAGTAATGGAAAACAGAAAATTTCTGCACAATGCAGACAGTACTTTCATGTTACATCATTCAAAGCAGTGCATTCACATGGGGATATATTCAGACAAAACTCTACAGCCAGAAGACCAGGCTCCTCTGCTTGGCTGTGCTTTTAATGTAGGAAACTTTTGGTTAAGATCTGTGGGTATCTTTCACACAATGCATCAAAGAGCTGAAAAGTTGAGGATAATCATTCCCACACATGAGTCTACGTGGGCTAAAGTACAAGCCCCTCTGTGCTTACTGCAATTTAAGCATTATCCCTTACATATGCTCTTGAAGGTCCCCTAACGGTGTAGACAGTTCAACAGAGATGCTTCTGAGATTACTGAGCTATCAAGCCAATGAAAAACTGTAACATCTTAAAATTTGCAGAATAAATGTAGTGTGTGAAGAACTAAATTTATTTCCTATGGATAAATTTCTTCATATCACAAAAGCAAAAATGTGCCTTTATAACACAAACACATTTCAAAGCTAGAGGAATCAATGTGAATAGCTAGCTTTGCTGCCTGCATGTTGGAGTGAATCCCAATAATTGATAATGGAGCTGTAACGTGGCATGAAAAGGAGCAGTTCAGACTTTATACTATGACAAATTTTTTGTTGGAGGTGGAGGGAAGAAAAAAAAGCAAATTTCAAGACTTTTTTTACAATTGTGTGCTGTTTTCAATAAGATATCGTGTTCTGAAATGTTAATGAATCTCTTTGGATCTAACAGTGAGGTCCCAAATACCTTACAGGCAGGAACTATAGTTTTTAGAAAACACATAGCACCATGTGCATATACAAAATCTGGAAGCACAAATGAACGTATAAATGTACGCAAGGCATATAGTTAGCCAGGCAAACACCTAGCTGTAGACCCAGCTTGTGTACGATGTGAAGGCAGAGGTAAACGTGACCGAAAACGTAGCCCTGTGCCTACCGCTGCCCTGGCTGCTCTAGCAAGGTGTCTCCATCCTGACATGCAACAGTCTTCTCATTCCTGCCCGACCTGAAGCCAGAGTGAATTTAATTAGGAAAAGTGTATGCTAAACTGTCCCACCTCAGCACAGCCATCCTGAGAGCGAGCTTCAGCTTTGCTAGGCGCTAGGCAGAGCGCATAAACATTATGGAAAGTATGTTTGGAGAAAATCCTGTCTGTCCTATTCCCCTTTGAGAAGGAAAGGGTTAGTTGTGAGACAAGGTTTTCGTAGCTCTTTAGAGAGACGTGCTGACCCACCAGACCTGCAGCACCTCAGCAGAGTGCTGTCCGGGCCCAGAGTCGGGGACCCCCCCATGCGTGCCGAGCAAGGAGCCAGCAATGCAACCAGATGCCACTGCTGGCAACGCTGATGCTAAAAAGTGTCCAGACTTTTGGCACTTGGGTTTTGCATCTGCCAAGCTTTTCCCTCATAAATGGCCCTGCGTGCCGCTCCAGATAAGGGAGTGTGCTGCGAGGAAGGGGCCGAGGGGGATGAGCTCCATGCAGCCAGGAAGAGGAGGAGGCCGTGGGATGTGCTTGAGGCTGCCCTCGCTCACGGCGATTCCTTTCCAACCTTACTAGAGTTCAGGGCTTTCTGGTTTTATGCTTCGTTTTAGTTTAATTTTTAAAAGCATAATTGTTTGGCGAAATTAAGCATTTCAGTGATATGATTTTGATTTGTTCACTGCTTTGCTGACATCTGGGTCCCATCTTGTTTAAATGCTGCCAGCCATCTGGGGCAGCCAGTCCTTACTTGCCAATACTGACTGATACGGCTGCCCATCCTGTTACAGGAACTATGAATTGTGCCAATCTAGTTGGCAAAGCAAACAGTTGACATTTACTTTTTTTTTTGTTTAGAGGTGCTGATCATCTCCAGGGCAGGAGAAAGAGCGTAGCTGAATTTTTTTTTCTCAGTGAGTTTAATCAACATACACCGAATCCCGATTACAGTAAGCAAATTGCCAGCATTCAATTCCATGCATTTAGTTATGAGCAAATGTTCCTTTGCAACATCACAAACTAGTAGATTACCTGAATCTTGAGCACTTAATACCAACTATTAAGAAGCTGTGTATTTTAATTTGCATTTTCTGTGTTGGGCCGGCAAGGCAGTATCACAATATCGTCTTTGTCTGGCTGGGGTTGACATCTGTACTTAACATTTAAAATAACAGATGTTTGCTCAGGCCTTTAGGGATAAGGATAGGTGCATAGGTGGTACATATCTGACACTTCCCTTGTACTTCGATCTGTCTTTACCTTATTTACTTCAGTGTGCTTCAAACTCAAGGAACTACTGCTGTAGACTGCAAGTGACCTGTGGAGGATATTTGTGGTAATATATTTTCAGACCTATAAAGATACCACAGGGCATTGCGAATTGCTTCTTTTTACCCCTTCTTGGCAAAAGTTTTATGATTAAAAATACATGGGCCATTAAGTCTGGTTTTGCTGAAAACTTATTGGAAGAATCTAATTGAAGAAATAGGATGCCAAAACTTTAACAAAGACTTTTTTCCTCCCTCCATCTGTTTAATCAGGTGTTTGAGTATAGAAGGTGTTTTAACAAAAGGTTGTGCAGATGGTAGGGAAAACATTCAACTGTTTGACTAAAAATCATTTCCTCTCTCAAAGAGGGAGCACTTTCACGGATCTCATTAGTTCAACTGTTGTAACTTCCAGGAGGTGCCACAGGGTACAAAATGCCTGGATTCACAGCGGCAAAAATTTATAAGCAAGCAAAAATAAGTGAATGCCTAAATAGCTTTAGTTCCGGTGTACACAGCCAGAGGAGTTGCACGCTCCCTCGTTTTCTCTACGGAAACGATGTATTCCTTTATTTGCTACACCATATTAACTCCAGCGTTGTTTTGCCACCTCCGTCGATAAGCTGGGTATTAATTGTGACCGTTGTAGCAGCGCACGGAGCGAGGACTGATCCACCCGGCTCTGAAGTGCTGCTCGCTAAGGGTTGTCCTCGTTGCCTTGCTGTCTTGCAGCAGTGGGATCAGCTCCGTGATGGGAGCTGGGTGCTGGACAAGCAAAATGACAGTCTCGGTCCCAAAGAGTCTGCAGCCTCGGCCAGCCTGTGTGTCTTACTCCAAACTGTAACGTCTGTCTGGTTTTGCTGAGTGAGTCACGCGGTTTTGTTTTGCCATATTCAGATGACACCTCCTCCTCGTAGTGAAAACATGCTGGAATAGCCTGGCAGCATAACCACACTACAAAAGCTCCTGCTGACGGCTCTGACAGGTGCATTTTAAACTGGATTCAGTTTTGTCATCCTGCATAAAAAGGAGCATTGACGGTGGAAAAAGAAGTAGATTTTTTTAAATGTAATTTTGTAACTTTGCCAAACACGGCTTCATGAAGAACTCCAAGCATCGCGATCTTCCAAGCAGGGTGATTCAAATGCAGATATGTTTGTTTTGTAAGAGCGCTTAAATATTTAATTCTTTAGCAGAGTTTGCAGAGAATTTGCTGTGGCTGTTGAGGGAAGATTTGCCCTTTCTGGTTTGAGGCGAGCAGGATGACTCTGGGGTTCTTCAGCGCCCCGAGCATGCTTCTGTTCCATCCCTGTAATTTTTCACCACAAATTGCCTTGACTGGTTCAATGATTTTTGTCATTGTGCAGGTCACTAACATTCAGTCATAATCCGAAGCAGAATACTCGTGTTAGCCTTTTGCAGACTTTGGGGCATCATGTTTGTACTTTGGAAGGAAAACAGGAACCCAAAGCCCTGTTAAAAGCAAATGCCTTAGACGCCAGTGCTTTGATTTCTTTCCTTTTGCTGTAGCCTGTCTCTACAAAGGCTTCAGGGTAAGCGCAGGTGATCACATGAGAGAAATTTAGGACCACTAAAGGATTAGGATTTTTCTTTTTTCTTCTCCAGAATCTGTTTTCAGCAATCTAAAGCTTTGTTTTGTGAGGAAAGCTTACAGGAACTTTAAGATCACCTGGTTGACTGAGACACAGATGAGCCATTGAGAGACCATCTTTAAATATATATGTGGAAAAACAGAAATGGAAGAACACCAATTTAGCGTCTTTCACCTGGTGTGATTCTCAGGGATTGGGTATATTTAGAGCAACCACTCTTGGTTGTGGAAGGGTCTGACTGTTGAATTCCTTGTGTGTTGAGAAAACATTAAAATGTTTTTGGTAGAAACAGTTTCATATTAGCCTGACAATGATTTTGATAACTTCATAATCTTTACTCCTCCCACAATCAGACATATAAGTCCCAGGATCCATAAACTGTCAGGATCTCCAAAAGACCCTTTGCTGGGTCCTAAATTTTCTGACGTTGATAGCTTTCAATTAAGAGAGCAAACTAAGAGCAGTAGCATCAATGTGAAGCTTTGGTTGTCATTTTAGGGTGATCTTTTCAAGCATGCTTCCCTCTTCGTTGGATGTTACAGCCCTCCCTTTCTGGCTGTGGAATTTTATATATGTATAAATTTTTTGTGTGTGTTTGTCTGTGTCCCCCCCGCCCCCGCCAAGTGTGAACGTCTTCTGAGCATGCAAACTAGTTAGCTAAACGCTTAATGTAGGGACCATAGCATTTTTGTTTGGAAAATTATATCTAGTTCTTTATAACATTGGCTTCAAGTTTAAAGAAGTCTCTGTGTATATTTTTACATGCACAATTCACATCTGCAGACAGGCCTAACTAGCGTTTGGACTTGACTTTCTTCTTGAAAAAATCTGACTCTCAAATGCATTCTTTTCTTGTGAGGCTTGGGAATATTGATTTAATTTCTTTTAATGACTTACATGTCAGACCACCCTTCATTTCTAGCACTGAAATGATGTGACAGTCTGTGGATGGCTGTGGAATAAGTGATGTCTTGGTAGTGGCCCAACACAGATTTCAGGCGCAGCACTTCTGCCTCCCATGCCAGCCTCTGAGGCTAAAAGTCTGCCTCTGTCCCAGTATCTCATCTGCTTTCTCACTTGGACTCAAAAAAAACCATCAAGCCTTGACTTTACAGGTCAGTGGCAACAAATTAAGGACTGATGGGGAAAGCGTCAAAAGGAAAAAAAGCCTTTAAAACTTGTGTGTTCTGGTCAAAACCCAGACAGGACGCGGTTCTAGGTAGCCCTTTGTGCTCTTGGTATGGGGCCCGTTTCCCTCCCTGGTCTCCATGCTCCACGGTGCTGGCCACCTTTGGCTCCAAGTACTTCAGCAGAGTCTGTTTCCAGCAACTTGTTGGACCATCCGTTGCCTGAAAACCTCCACCATGGAGCAGCAGTGTCCCTTATGACAAGGGGCTGTAGGGCAGGAATTTGGAAAGAAAGAGAACTTCACTGTAGAATGGGGTATGACATTTTAAGAGCTAGACATCAGTTTCACAGCTTGCTTTATGGAAGCTCCATGTCATTGTTTTAAATTTATTTCCATTTGCTTAAAATTCTCCTACCCGGAGCTCCAGACACATATGTGTGTATATACTTATGAAAAAAAATATGTATATACTATGTCAACATACAAAATTCTCATTTATGTATTTTTAAACTCTGCCAAAAAAAGCAGCTTGAAACTGAATACAGACAAATACTTCATCTGAGCCCAGAAGCGACTGCAGACTCTGTGATTACACCTTTCATTCTGCTTGCTAGAGCTCAGTAAAATGAGGCACAGCTTGGCTAAATACGTGCTGAAGGTCCCAAAGCAAGTCTGGCAATACTGAAAATCCCATGTGGGAGCATTGCTTTTCAGCACCTTCATGTGACAAACTGTTGTCTGTGGTGCTTTAAACTGAAGAAGATCTTTACAAACAAACAAAAATCACCAAAAGAACAAACCCAAAATTTTAAAGCATGTTATGCAAATTGTATCAGAAAAAAGTCATATTTGAAAAGGGATACGGTGTTTCTGGTATTTCTCCGGGGACTAATTCAGAAGCCTTAGTATTTCCTTTAAACTTTACCTGGGTTAGTCATCTGATTACCATGGAAATGAACAGAGAAAAATGTCAAATAAGTGGGGAGAAGAAGATCGAGTGTGGTCTGAGATGTAAGGAAATGGCTAAGATGGTAGCACGTTGCCATATTCTTCTAGCTTGAGTATTATTCCTCCCAAAGATAAAAGGAGAGGGCATCAGGTGTGAAAAGCGCGGTGTGATGATTGTCCTACCCTGTCAAGTAACTAATGGAGGCTCTCTGAGCTGTGTGCTGTTATCCAGCCTTGGGAGTAGAGAATAAGTGTGTCTGGAATTTAGCACAGGCAGTGAAGGACTAGTTCCCATTCTCTGGTTCAGGCGTGTAGTTTGCTGCTCCGGGTTGTTACCTGCGTGTAGGGTGTGTGGGAGGCAG
>NW_010514155.1:53943-95352 GCF_000687285.1 Phaethon lepturus
CCTGACCTGACCCCTTGGGATGGCACTGTGGGAGCAGTAGGGGAACCACAGGAGGGGATGCTCACAAAAGTCCAAGTTACTGCCTAAGATGCTGGAGTCAACAAACCCCAGACTTTAGATTTATCTATATTTATTTATCTACCTGAGTTCTTGGCACAGTTTTACACTGGGAGGCTGTTCCAACAAGATCTTTGCAACTGTTATTAAATCGGTTCTCCTCACTGTCTCAAAGTTTTTGGTGGCCCAGGAAGCTGTACTGTTTCTTAAATGCTAGCTGTACCCGCTCCTTTTGGGGGTGCACTAGAAGGTCCTTTACAACAGAGGTAAAATAGCATTGTGCTACATGTTATAGAAGAAAAATAAACACAATCAATTTTTTAGTACAGAAGGTTAATCCTCAAACAGAATGTGTTTAATGGGAAAATGAGTTACAAGAAGATTTTCCCTACAATATATGAAGAGCTTGAGGAAGGGAAATTCACTTCATGTGTCAAGGAAGGTGAGAGCCAGGGAAGGGAAGGAGGATGCCAGGGGTTACGTTTGTCACGTTACTGTTGAGCCAATTTCAATCACGTCATGGCCAGATACCAGAAACCTGCATTATCTTAACTTCCCAGGACTTAATTCATATTTTGGTGGAGTTCAAGGAGGACTTGTAGGACTAGCAAAGCAACTCTTTATTAAGCTTATGAAAACTAAGACTTGTCATGTATTTTGCAACATCCATACACTGGATTCAAATCTCAGATATCCCATTAATTACAAAATCTTGCAAGGAAGGCAGAGTGCAGTGACCTACTAGAGACTAGTACAGGGGCTAGATGTTTCAGTAATTATTTAGCCACAGATGAAGCTTTAGAAAAGGAATCAGATGCATAACCAAACTTTTTTTTTTTTCTCAGTAAAGTGTCAAAATACTGAAATCTGAAAGGAATAAAAAAGTTGCCTGAATTAATATAGATTTGGCAGAGAATTTATCCTCCAAAATAAGGGAAGGAGTTGACGAATACAAAGGTGTTTTCTTTTTTAAATGAAAGTTTTTTATTTTTCATTTCAGAATGACAATTTTCTTTGTTAAATAATTGGCATAAATCAAAGACATATTTCCTTTTCAGTAAAGAATAAAATGTTTCTGTTTGAATCGATTATACAAGCATGTGGATGTGTACAAGTTTTTATTTCACTAACCAAAAATTGCAATAATTAGAGAGCTTTTTCAAGAGGCTGTTGATTCATATATAACAGAAGGTCTTAAAAGAAAAGTAGCAATGTTTTGACTTTGACTTTTTACATATGTTTATGCTTGTTATTGGGAACCTAGTAACAGAGGCAAATAAATTATTTTCTGGAAAAAGGGGAAATTGCTTATGAGAAAGTAATAGAGATTTTTTTTTTTTCTTCTCTAAATGAACTGTCCATTTGGCAGAAAGACATCTTAGGCAAACATGCAGGTTTTCTTCTAGCTCTTTTTTGTTTGTTTTGTTGCCCCAAATATCTATGGAATGAGTAAACTGTAGGATTTTTCTCCTCTTGTGCAAATTACATGTGATTCCATAATTACCTGTTATAGTAATTACTTTGTTTCTACACAGAGGTAGCAACTATATGCAAATAAAGCACACAAATACCTGAATATTTTGGTATTTTTGTTTCATGTGCATGAAAATACGTGTCACAATTTCTATGTAAAGGTAACTGATGATCATCTCATTTCTATTGAAATGCAAACAAGTTCTGAATGTCCTATCTCAAGATCTAAATTCAGTCAGACTCATGTAATGATCTGTCAAGAGGGTATTACATGCAAGGTTTTCTAGATATCAAAACCTTTATATCTTGTATCAAACACTTGAACAAAATAGTTGCGAATTAGGAGTATTAAATAAAGTCTGCCTGAGCATCGTGAGATTTCCTCTTAAGGATGCTCCCACAGGTATTATAAAAGAACAACAGAATATTTAGCATCCTACCAATGCCTCCTTCCCCATGTAAGGATTAGACAAGGACAGGCTTAAAACTCACCCTCAGCAGGAGTCCGTCCTTGAATGGGGTTCTCTCCCATCTGGGTTATTTAAGTCCTCAGTAATGAAGGCGTGTATCTCACTGTATTTTTAGGACAGTCTCCCTAAAAATTCTCACCTCTTGCACACCAAACAGTGAAGAATGTCACAGTGTTTCTGAAACTCTGCAAGTTTTTATATACTTTATGCCATTTGGACCAGATTAAATAGGACAAACAGACCTCAGCCCTAACTGGTGTCGTTGGAAGATGTTGTGGATGCTTGGGATTATTTCCTTTTCCCAGAAAGTGCTGAAGTCTCCCCAGACTGAAGGCATGGCACCAGTATGGAGGGATTATGCATGTCTGATTCAGTCTAGATTGTTTATCTTATAAACACCATTAACCACAAATTAGCTGGCTCTTCTGCAGCCATAAATTAATAGATTCCATTAGTGAGCAGTCAATTACAGATGATTATTTTTCCCTTCTACCTTGTGTGCTTGGCTGTTTGCATCTGTGGTGCTTTTCTTTTGTCCACGAGGCAGAGCAGAAGGTGATGCAGCCAGCACCGATCCCACAGGGGACTGACTGACCACAGCTTACCTCCCTTCCCAGATGCTAATGTGCGCGTAGGCTCGCCTGTCCTCGCTTCTCTGATGCTTTTGACGTAATCAGCCAGGTCCCTCTTCTTGAAATCTTTGGGTTTTTGCTTTCCATGGCTTCACTCTCGCAATTGTTGCATTGCTCACCCTGTGTGTGATTCCTTGTAGATGTGTCTGTAGTTCTCTCCTCTCCTAAAGTCACCTGCTCTCTCGTAAAGGCATCGTTCACCTCTATTCAGATCTCTGTAGATCACAGACTGGGACAAAATTGTTTAATTCCTGCATGGCAGATCTTTCATAGGACCTTTTGTACCTATGTCTTGTCTGGGCTCCGAGTTCATTTTATCACAAATCCCCTTAGGTAAAGACACTGTGGCTGTGTTCAGATGTCTGTTGAGAACTCTTGACCCCAACGCGTTGCTCTGCCCATAGCCGTGGCATCCCTCCACGGCCTCTTTATGCCACATCCGTTACAACCTGTCTCTACCTTACATTCATTGTCGCTGTGCATCAATTCTTGTCTTACGCTCTGTTTTTTAGAGGAAAGAGTCTTTCTTTACCCCTGTGTTTATATATCATCTAGTCTGGTGAAGCGTTGATTCACTGGTAGTCCTAAATGCTCTCTAGAAGTACAAATAATAATATAGAAAAATAAATTCATTCTGGATTTACAAATTAAGGATTTCCTCTCCATACACAGCACATGAAATACATCAGCACAAAATTAATGTGTAGTTAGATATAGAAAATACTTTGTCTGTTATGAAGCATCCTAGACAGGAACTACTAGTTCATTCTTCTAAACCGAAGTTATTCCAGTCCTTTAATATTTCCTTAATGATTTGCTAAGTTAAATTCATAAAAGCTATAGGAAAAAAAATAACAACATTGAATTTATTCTTTCATTTTTTTACTCTTTGAAAGGTCTGGTATTGAACATGTAAATGAGAAGATAGTAAAAAGTCTTTTCATTTAGATGAAAAGATAGATAAGAGATTTTTAGATATAGGACGTTCTGTGTTTTCAGTCATTCATTTCAGTTGATTAGGTAACGCTAGGTTGTTGAGTTATGGTAAACTGGCCAAATGCTTCCTGGGAATTTAATGAAATGATGCAGAACTGGGGGCAATGCAGGTGAAGGAGTTTCTTGCAGGCTCCCAGTCTTGTTCCCTGCTGCAAACTGGTCTAACAGGAGGAATGGATGTTTTTAAAACACCCTATTTCTGGGAGGACTAGTCCCGTAAAGCACCTGCTCTTAGCAGTGCCTTTGAAGAATGCTTTGCAATCTTTGAGCACAATCTTATTCCTGTTCAAACTGCAGATTAGGCTGAGGAATGAGATTGGTTGTTTGGTGGCAGTCTTTAAAAGAAATGATTTATAAACACAAACTGTAACTAAATTTTGAAGGGAACTGGATCTCCAGACATCAATGGAATGATTAGAAAAACTGTGGGGAGTACATGCATAAAGCTTCTTTTAATTCTTGGCTTTTCAAGCATTTAATAGCTTGACAGCAACATTTTAATAACAGCCGACTAGTCCCAGTTTTGGCATGCACCGCATATGGAAACAGCTTCTGGAACCTGTCCACGGAACAGCGAATTCCGTTTCCGCAGGCTAGAGCTCATGCGGAGATAGAGCGCCGAGATAGAGCGCTTTGAATTCAGGACACTTTTCCATTGCTCGGTGCTTGGGAACGTTACGTGTTCTACGTACCAGCGTGTTACCACCCCTCAGCAGGAGGTCGCGCTGAATTAATTTTTCAACACACATTTTCTTTCTGAACTGATTTCCCTGAGTGGTGCTGAAGAAAGCTGTCTTTTAGCAATGACGTTTCAGTTCTGCAATTTTGTGGTGTGCTCTGAGTCTCCATCAGTGACAATGCAGAATGGGCACCGTGTCTGGAGACCCTTTGAATAGGACTCCTGAATGCTAGAGCTTCTGTCAGTAGTTACTGCCTTTAAAAAAACATAAAAGTTGACCCTTCTGAACCTTGGTTTTAATCTTTAGAAGGGAAAGTGCTTGGAAAAAAAAAAGGTATTTTAAACTCAGTTGAGTTTCAAAGGACTCAAAAAATAATATTTCCTGATAACACCATATCTTTGATTCTCTCTTGCATTGCATTTTGTACAGTGGTACAGTCCCTTATACCTCTGAAAGAAAAATGTAAATATGCTTATGGTTATACAAAGTGGATGCTGATTTCTATGGGAACAGTATGTACCTATAAGTAGTTTATTAAAGGAAATGGAAATCTAGGGATGTTTAGACTACTAAAATGGAACTGCTACGTAGGACCTTGCATACAATAAGACTTCAGTCTTCCATCAGAATCAAGATGTAGGTTTAGACCAAAACAATTACCTTTGTAATTATTTGCTACTTTGGTTGGTTGATTATCTTTGCCTTCTCTTTGTGGATTGTAGCTTTAAAAAAAAAAAAAAAAAAAGAAACCGAATAAAAAAAATTTCTGTTGGAAGAAACTTTTTTTATTTTTCATAAATTCAAAATCTCAATCAAATTTGATCTTGCTTTGTCCTTTTCCAAAACATGGAAAAAGACACTACTTGCTAATAAACAGCTGACAGAACGCTGCAGTGGGAATTAGATTCACAAGGTATTTCTCAGTATTATGTGTTTTTACATTTTAAGACATAAGAGTAATAAACTACTTTCATTCACCATGTTTGTGTCTTAACGTGGCAGAAATTGCATACCACTCACTCAAATTTATTCACTGACCTTGTTAAATGTGTGAGCTTTTGTAGGCAAGTGTCCTAAATATAGACGCAAATTGCAAATGTTTTTTGACCAAATGGTCATATATTGGCTGGGAAATTCTGCTCATGCAGGATGCATGCAAATGCTGGAAAACGAGTTCATTTACCTGTCATCTGAGCATATTAGCTCCTGGTGTGAAGCAATACATGCAAGCAGAGATATCCAAAGACACAGACATTAAGCAATTCAAGTTTGGTCCAACCTATAGCATGGCAGTAATTGTACACTTTAATTTTGTTATGTAGAGGTTTCTCATGCTTTTGGCTAGTTTCCTTTTCTGTCTGAGCCCTGGTCGTAGCTCATCTGTTTCCCAAGGCTGTTCTGGCTCGGGGTGGCTCAGCTGCCGTGGGCGATGCTGCACCCCGGCAGTGAGCGGGCGCTGCCAGCTCAAATTCCCAGGGACTCGGCATGGCATTTCCTCAACAAGTTCCGTCACCAGGTTAGGCCTCTTTTAATCTAAAAAATCCGGAAGAGTAATTGGAGACAAACTACACCATCCCTATAATCCTGTGTTGCCTCTCAAAGCAAGTAAAACAAATAGTTTGATAAACTTTTAAAATTATGAATGTGGTGAATAATTGTACCATGAAATGACAGTGGAGAAGGGGAGGTTCCTTTAACTGGATTATGAGTTTTCTGAGCTGAATTTTTAAGGGACATATTGCCTCTGCCCCAGTTGGTTCCTGTATTATTGAAGAGCAGAGGGCAAGGACCCTCTGGATCCCCATGCAAGCAATCAACCATAATATTTTCAGTATCAACAAATTTCAAAGCTGTAGTCATTTATGCATGTGCTTATTTTTAAGCATGTGAATAATCCTATTGCCATCAAATATAAATCTCCTTTGGAGGTGCCTGACTGGACTGGATATCCATTAGAAATCAGAAAAACTCGTGTATCACAACCTAGCTTTTTCTCACGGCATTTTGGCCAAAATAAGCCATACAACGGAAAATGTATTGATGTCCAAGTCAGCTGAATTAAAGTTTTTGAAACTCTGGTTTCAAAACCTATGTAGACGGGTAGCATCTTTAGATCAGATGATGTTCTTGCTGATAAACTATATGCTTACTCCTAATATCAACACCACTTTCAGGATCCTCTATAAATGCAGTTACACTGCTCCACACACAGGACGTCCATCAACATCAGTGGCAGCTCCAGGCTGGGGTGGTTCTGCTCCTGAAAAGGGGAGCTGGAAATGCAGAGAGGTACAAAGAGAGAAGTTCCCACCGCTGAGCAGGTTCCCCAAGGGAGCGACCGTGCCGTACCCTTCGTGATAGCAGGGGCGTTGGGCCCTGTGAGTACAGGCTATTGCTTGGCTGTGGTAGTCTTCTGTCGGGTGACAACACTGAGTGGAAATTGCACAAAAGCATTCGAAATGTGCAAAATGCAAGTACTACACTTGGAAAGACTTTTATTTCTAGCAGATAAAGGGATATTAACATCCTCTCGCCTAACCCTTGCCTTGCATTGGCAATAGTGTGTTTTAAAATACATTTGGATTTTAAAGAAAATTTCAACCCTTACGTTCGGCTTTCTCCCAGGATTAAATGCATTAAGTTGCTACGCTGATGATCAATGGTTAGATTAGAGATCTGCGTAACTAGTTTTGAGATGAAAATGTATAAGAAAGCAGTTTTTAGATGTTTTATACATTTTGCTGCTCCTCTTAAGGTAGCAAACCCCCACATTTCAGTGTAAAGATGTTTACTGCAGAAAAATTGACCAAAATAAACAGATAAGATTTGAACAGAACTGATCACTCAACAGCATCTATATGACCCATAGACTTTAATCCCTCTTACTAGCAAATCTTTTCTGAGTTCAGTGGCATTGTTTGTTTTACTTCCCTAAAAAATGCACATGATGGGAAGAGGTATGTTGATATTAATGTGCTGTGAATAGCATGAAGGCATTCTGTGCACAGCGTATCATATCATCCATCATTAAGTTTTTTTTCCTCTCTCTCTTGCTAATGGCAGTGAATCAAATATTTAAATGCATTTGTTAGTTCTACGTGCAACTATAGAGTATGTTGAGCAGGAAAACAGCAGATTGTGTAGTACAAAATTAAGCCATAAAGTGGATTTTAAACTGGAGATTTAGTAACAAACACAGAGCAAATGAACTCAGAAAATTAACATTAGAATTTGCACTTAAAATGCTCCCTAATTGGCACCTCTTGGGATACGTTTTGAACTCGCCCAACACGATTTTTTTCTTTTTACTGAAAACAGTCAGTTTGGGCTGACAGCACCTGGGTCATAGTGAATGAGAGATGATGATGTATTTGGCAGCTTTTCTAGTTGAGCACTGACAAGTCTTGTTCTCTAAAGAAAAAAATCAAAACATATCAATCCACATGCTCACTGTACTGAGGAACTTCGTTGTCATATCTTTCAAATTGTTTTAATGTTTCAGCACTGCAGAAGTGAATGCATAACAGAAGGAGACAACTATATGCAGTTTCACTTTGTTGAAAACAACTACATAAGGAAAGCAGAACATAACTAGCAGAGTCCTGATAAGGTCATGTCAAACAAATTAATAGGAGATGGAAAAGAAAAGCTTAAAAATCATTCTTTTAAGACGGTAGTCCTGCTGGACAGAAAACTAGTTGTGCCAGCCAATCCAGTCCTTCTTTTGACTTACGGTTTTTTATGTCCCCAGGATCCTATGCTGCCTAGATCTTCTGAGTTTATTTACTAATCCTTTTCTAGGGTGTTTGTGTGTGTGTGCTGGCCTGATCTGCCATCCAGACCTCATTAGAACTGTTTATTGACTCTGATCCAAAAAGCCACCTCCTGCCCCCTCTTCCAGATGGGAGAAAGACAAGACAAGAAAGACGTCATATTGGCTTAAAATTATTTTTGAGTGCAGAATGCCCGGGTTTCCAGGGTGAGCGCTCAGTGTGCGCTGTTCCCAGCGGCTCTGCATAGGCTTTAGCAGCTGGAAATCTGCCTCACTGTTGGCTGGATTTGCCGAGACATCAAACAACCTGGGGCTGATTCTTGGTAGTAGTTTTTGCATCACGGTGCTGTATCACTGCTTAGTTAGTGCTTATCATCGTAGCCTCAAATGGACTGCCTATGATGCTGTCAGAGTGACCTCAGCCTGCAGGTAGAAAAGCAAGGATGTACAGGAGGGAATCTCACCCTTCCTGCTGGGAGGAGTAAGTTTGATTCTCAACCTTAGTCTGGGGATAAATGCTAAGAATATATAAAGACTTTTTTCATTTCTTTTGGGGAAGTGTGATGAAGCTTGTGCTCTCATCACCAGTCTATCTCCACCAACAGAATGGAGCACGTGCTAAAAGCCCCCACTGAAAGATGATTTCCCACCTGAGCTGAGTGCTGCAGACCTGGGCAGTTCCTTTAAGTTCTGGCTTCTGGTTGGGTCACTCAGTAACTATATAGGAGTTCTGTGTTTTTCATGCAACAGAACTTTACAATTATATTTATGAACACTTAAATTCTCTGTTAGAGTGAAGAAAAATAGTTTTGAATGCAAATATGTAGCGTGGTTCTTACTATTTCAAACACAAGGGCTCAAATCTGCAAAATGTATTCATGAATACGGTTGGGCTTTATTGAAGGACTTCATTAAGTAAAGAATAGGATACATTTTTTTCCTGACTTTTACCACTGTAGTTTGTTGTGAAGAAATTGAGAGTTAAGAGGAAAAAGAGGACAGATGAGTGAGTGAAAGGATATCCTGACATAAAAAGTTGCGACAATAATATCTGTGACCTTGAATCCTTTCATTCTGCCTTCTTCTGTTAAATTACTCAGAAGTATACGAGCATTTTTAGGAATCAGAATTTTTTTCCTGCATTGAAAATAATCTAGTCAATAGGTTTGTGTTTAAATATAGCCTTGTTTGCTTGCCGGTAACCTGTTGCTTAGTTCCACTGACTAAATGTCCCGAGGCACAGTCTTCTCATCCTTTTGTCAGTGGAATCTACGTAATTATTCACCTTAGAGCAAAGATGTTACAATTATAGCCTTTCCTTTGTGTAAGTAACCAAGTATCTCTTTGACTGTTATGTTAACTGTTTAAGAATTAAAATATCTAGGTATAAATCTGGCCCCTTTATTTATCTGAATTCATTGGGTTGCGTTGCTTAGCTGAGAAGTTGGGGTTTAATCTGATAACTGCTATTTTACAGATCACATACGATGAATCTGAAATTCTGATTAAAGGAGTGTGGGAAAGCATCTGCGCATTTGTTTTTTTTCAAAGGATTTCTGTGGGCTTGGGATCTGGCGCGTTTTTTTTTTTCCATAATGATTTACAATTATCTCCCTTCTATCCTCAACAGTATGTGTGAAAAGAGCTGCCACTTCTAACAATTCCCGATCCTGAAACCTTCCTGCAAATTTCCCTGTGTTTCCTAGTCCTCTCCCTTCTAGCAAAGAAGGAACCGGAGTGTGTTCCCCGTTGTTTGCAGCAAATGCTTGTGAACGTGTTTACCATCATAGGTCCCTGTTTGCTCAAGGCGGGAGGAGGCACGGCAGAGGTCCTGCTTACGCAGACCTATCATCAATCCTGGTTGAGTAAATCAGTGTTCAAATTATTACTGTCTTTCCACTGGTCTGCACTATTGACAGTCGGTGGGGTTTTTTGTGCTCGTGACTGCATGAAAACAGAGTTTTGGAACTTTTTCTGTATAAGATGCGCAAGTGTGATGAAGCATCGTAAGTTCGAAACTCTCAAAGCGCGTGTTCTCTAAGCAGCTCCAGATTTTAAATGCCTCATTTTCCGATTTTAATTGGGACAACTAGTTTCAGCCACTACAAACTACAGTTTGGGGCCTGCAGGAAATGAGAACTCAGCACCTTGGGAGGATTGGTCCCTGATCACACAGCGCTGGATTCATTGAAATCATTCTCTGTGCTCATGACATCATGCCACGCTTTTCAGGCTCAAGGTTGTTTTTTGTATTTAGTACAAAGGTCACGTTAGGATTAAAAACAATGAACAGCTCACAGCGTGTCTGGTGACCCTGTAAGAGAAATGGTAACGCGTTTCATGGCAAAATATACGTGTGCTGAGCGCAGTGCTGTGTCCAAGAAGTGGAATTTTCTAATTACGTAGTCATTTTGAGAAGGAATGTGCTTGTTAGAAGCAGCCCAGGTGTGCACTTGTGATGGGAGTTTGAAACACTGTGTAATTACACACCTTGCATAATATAAAGTTTACAATAGCCATACAATTGATGCAGCAAGATGTAAATGCAAGAAGTTAAAGTGTCTAAAAGGACACCTGTAATCTAGCCTACAGCTATTACAATTAGGTTGGAAACACTGTCTTGCATTAAGATTTATTAGCATGTTAGTGGCCACTATTCTGAAACAAAAAAAATACGAGAAATACTTTGGGAAAATTACTCAAATAACATATTTTCAGTGACAATGAAAGTAATTTGAGGAATCTTCCTGTAATTCCCTGAGGGGAAAAGTCACAGTAAAATTACATTTATTTAAATGTTCTTCAATTCAGTAATTACACAGTAGTTTCCAGTAAATTGGTTTTATACTTTTATGTTTGTGAGGACTTGCATAGTGTGTGTTTGTCCAAAAGATCACCAAAATTTTACCGCGTTGCAAGAAATGAAAACCATCAGAGCAAATTTAAGGAGAGAGAGGAAGGGGAAAAGAAAACTATTTCTACCATAGTCCCCGCATAATCTGATGTGGCTTCCAAAGTGCTTTGCTTGCAGGGTGTAGAGATTTGAGTTGAAAGAGTTTAGCAAGAAGATTTCTCCAGTATTACTGAAAAATGCTTCCTGTAAAGGTATCGTTCTCCAGCACAACAGGGCGGTGTGCTGAAGGACCCCTTGAAGCAGGGATAAAGAGGCAGTGCCTCGCCTTCCTGTTTTGCAGCCATTCCTGTCACAAGGGGACCGTGCTCAGCTGTATCATGATGCAGAAGGGGACAAGACCTCATGGTCCTGGTATCACCTCTTGCCTGACTCTCCTGCCCTGTGCATGCAGCCACCTTCTCTGTGGTGTTACCAGCCCCATCCTGGGCACAAGGCAGGAGCCCCTCGAAACCCAAGGCACTGCAGGTACTTTGCTCTAGGGCCGCTCTTTCTAAAGCCACCCCCAGGGCAGCCACAGCTCCAGCACCCAGGGGACCTGCGTGGCCGCAGGGAGCAGCGAGGCAGTGACTGGGAGCCAGGCATCCATGCGGGCAGAGCAGAGGGACGCGCTGGGGCGCGGGCGGGCTCTCCCTGCTGGCTGCCCCCGCCGAGCTGGGCCCCGGAGGGCTGTGCTGGGACAAGCAGCCTTGCCTCAGCCGGTCACCCGCTGCTCTGGGCCGCTCCACTCCTAGAAATTACACGTGTGTGCGTGCAGGGGTGTAACGCACATACACGAGGCTGTCTGCGTCAGCAGCCACCATCCTGGGAGAGGCTCCTGGGGCAGCCGTACCCTGCAGCGCGTGGATAACTTTTGTGTTCTGCAAAAGTTAAAGCTTATAGCCAAAAGCCTCGTGCAGGTTTTGGGTCTGCAATAAAGGACGTCACTGTTAAAGCTGTCTTGTTTTTCTGTCCCTGCTCTTGCGGTCCTTTTTTCTCTCATCGTGCCAAATTCGCTTTGATATTCAGTTCATTTCAATTCTGTTACTGTTTAGGATATTCAGCCCGTACCTGTCCTCCTTCAGTCATAAAATTGGGCATGCTAATTATGCTAAAGGGAAAAACGAGCATGTCTCTTTTTCTGATTGAGGTGGGAGGTTATTGCTCAGTTTTCCTGATTTATTTGCTGCTGCTCTGTGAATAATAGAACAAGCCTTCAGGACAGGAACTTAGACCAAGCAATGCTCACAGCGTTATTTCCTTCCCTGGTTGTTTAAACCACCCACCAGCTTTCCATGCCTCGAGGTAGGAGAAGGAGTATGCTGCTGGTGACCAATGTTCCTCGCACTGCCATCACAAACACACAATTACCAGTGACGATACAAAGTGCTCGCGATGAGGAAAGAGCGTGCTGGAGGGGTGAAGTAATACAAATAAAGGCTCCATATGTATGGGCAGTGCTGACAGGTAACAGGCGGCTTGTGGAAAAGCAAAAGCATGTATCCCTGCACAGCACCCGCTCTCTGAAATGCAGCACGGACAGCAGAAGGTAGCCAATACTAAGTGTCTTCTGTTCGCAGTCGTACAGCTGAGATCTACATGAGGGACCAGCATTTATGGCTAAACTGTCACTTCCCCAGGTGCTGGTGGATGATTTAGCAATGGCAGTGGAAAACGAGATGAGCAGCACAGAGCTGGGCAGGGTGTGATACCCAGCAGGCTTGGGAAATCCAGGTGCCTCAAGCTACCCATTCAGGGCATTTCCACCTCTCCAGGAGCTGAGACTGCTGTGAGCAGGAGACAGGAACTTGGCTGCTCTGTTTGATTATGATCCATATCCATCAAAGTGGAAAAATGACAAACAAAGGGTTCTTTTTACTCATAATTTAGAAGGAAGTGTAAAATCTGGTGTGACAAGTTTAGTAAAATAAAGACACAGGAAAGAGCCACTCAGTGCTTGCATGCATCCCATAAGGAGGAACAGCTTTCCTTGGCTCTGACGCACTGCCCTGTAAATTTAGAAAAAAAACACTTTTACAAACAAGTGATTCTTTGAATCTTCCTTTGCCCAATTGTTATCATAATCGATTAACTCATCTTTCTTTTCTTCATATTTGAACACAGTTTTTGAATTGAATGTGACTGACACATAGGTAAATAACCTTTGAGAAAGGGCAAAAGAATTGTTGCGAAAGGTGAAAGGAGAGAAACATGAGATAAAAATTATGACTTTGTATTAGAAATATGGAAACCTGCACGAGAAGGGAGCTGGTAGGAAGGTGGGGTGATAGTGATTTGCAGAGGATTTGCACAAAGCACTGTGTGCACTCCTTGCTCTTTTGACCTGCACCAAACACTGCTCATCGACCGTCATCATTATTTTGTCTCTATTTTACAAAGCTATGATTGAAAATATAAATTGAAGAATTGGCACCATGTTACAATCACTTCAGTTGTACTGGAGAGTAGTACTACTGATGTGCAAAACAGCAGCTGACATGCTTGCCCCCCACCAGCTGAACCCATGTTAAAATTGTGGCTGCTTTTAATGTGAACCTCTCTGCCTGTGAGAAAGGGGTCTTCATTGTGTCACAGTATGGAGCAAAGAGAGCAAAGACAAATGAGTTGGTTGTGGGGTTTTTTTTGAGAAGAACAAAAAGCTCAGGAGTATTACTGTATTTGTGAAGAATGTTCCTTACTGTGTAAACTAAAGGGCTCAATCTCTTAAATTTTTCAAAAAGAGAGGTGACCTGGTTACCATGTATAAGTGCCTCCGGGCAAGGTATGAAATAGTATGTTTCTAATCCAGTGAAGAAAGACATAGGAAGAACCAAAGACTGGAAGTGAAGCCAGTTAAGTTCACCTTAGAGGTAAAGCACCGGGTAACAGGGCATTTAGCCTTGAGGGAAAAAAAAAAATTACTAAGTGAAATAATAGTTTCTTAACTTGGTCAAGAGATTATTATTCTAAAAGAAGTGTTTTATTCAAACACAGAGGACTGGATGAATTACAACAGATAACAGGAGTATCTTAAAATTCAAGGGTGGCCTGATGGCCCAGTGTAGCTATCTGTGGCTTTTCTAAATTGGTTATGGTCTTAAATAAATTAGGGACACATCAAATTGGAATAGCAGACCTCTGACTCTCTTCCTTTGTCCACTCTGACTCATACAATCTCTGTAAAGACATCTAGATTTTGAGGGTGGGAAAGGAGTCCTGTACCTTTAGTTTACCAAACATGTCATGCCAGATTTTACACTTTCCTGTATACTATAAGAAATCTAAATCTAGGAGTTGTGGCCAGATTCCAGTCCCTTTACATCATTTAGGTGGATAATTTGTTCCGCTGTGTTTTTCTTTCTTCTCAGCTGTACTTGCTCTTTGAAGCCTCCAGCTACTGGATTGGGGAGGTAAATTACAGTCTGTCTTGGTCCTGAATTGTGCCTCTTGTTTCAATTTTTGGAAATCACATAACTGATTCATTGCAGGGTTGCTTGCATTCATATGATTAAATAACTGGAACCCCTTCTCACAGAAGCTCCTGTGTGAAAATTGTTATGATACTTAAGAATGGTCTTTTAGCACTTCCTTTCTTGGGGCTACAGGAGAAACAATGTTTTCTTTGTGACACTAAGTGCAAAAAAGATAGTTGCTCACTTTTCAACGTGTGCACTCACTGGCTTGGTGTTGCTTCTTTGGTGCACAAGCAGGTTTGTGAGGGTCGTTGTTCCTTTTTGATTTATGTAGTTACAGATGTAGATACTGGTGTGGGGCTTCGCCCAGTGAGAATTTGACCCTAAATACTTGCTGTGGCATAATAGATATCAGGGAAACATGCTGGTGGTGATGTCTGTGGTCGTAACAAGGCTGTAGTGAAGACCCTTTGCTGGATGCTACAGGGGATGTGTTGATGGTAGTTGCTGGGAGCGGGTACACGCACGGCTCGGCTGGGCATTGGGTCCAGGCAGGGCAGCTCTGCAGTGCCAGCACCGGTGAAGCACAACCAGACATTTTTTAGGATAGGGTTTTTTTTGGCTGTTTTGTTTGTTTTTATGGCATACACAGTCAAATCTCACTTAGAAATTCCAAATTTCACAGGCATTTGGGATCTTGCAAAGATCAGTGAAATGTTAATAGAGGAAAAAAAGGAGCTTTGAGAAATGATGGGGATTTTCAGTGCCCTGAACTGCACTGGTTTCCATATGCTGTTAAGCCGTATTCACTGCCACTGGCTGTCCAAGATTTTGGAAAACATGGCAAAGTTTGTCACCCATCAGGTACCTCTGAGGTACCCATCAAAAATGGAGAAGGTGAAAGCTGATCTCCCTGATATTTTAAAAGAGGAAAAACGAAGGAAAGTCTTCCCCTTTTCAGAACTGAGCTGGAAGGGTAAACCTTCTTAGGCTTTCTCTTAAAAGAAGGTGTCTTTTACAGGTCACCCTCATATAAGCATTGGGAACTGCAGAGTGTCTTTCTCATCTACTCAGTGTGAAAATCTGCTTAATGCTAATTAATGCCTATTTGTGATGGACACCTGCAAACCAAGGTCTGGATTTTGTAAACTGCATTATTGTATTATCTGTGTGCATTTCTAAGGAGCTGCTGTGGACAGCTTTATGCCATTCATGTATTTTTTTATCTTGCACATATTTAGATTCTTCTGTCCTAAATGTAAACATATTTAGGAGAAATAAAAATGCAAATGCATAACAGGTTTGTGTTTGGGGAGCAAACAGAGCAGGAAGTGTGGATGTGCAAATGCCCAGCAGGCTCAGGGGTTAAATCTCCTCCCTTTAATTTTTACAATGGGTTCTCAACATCCAGTATAAACAAAACTTAGCAAATTATTCCTTGTGCTGTGCTCAGTTGTCCAATCAGCTACTCCTTTATTCCTTATTATGTACATACTGCTTGAAAAGTAATTTAGGCAACTGGGAAAGTGCCATGTGAGATGCAGGGGAAGTCTTAACCACCATGAATTAACTCAAAATTTTAAGCTGTATGGTATACGAGTCACATAACCAGGGTGTTATTATTTTAATCATTTCAATAAAGTGGCCAAGACCTGAAAAAGAAAGTTAATGTAAAAGTTATGAAAGAAGCCTCTCCAAAGCTTTACTGGTAGTGAAACAAAAATAATTATGTATTTAATCTGTGATGGAATTTGTGTGTTTAAAGAGCCTGTTGTAGAAATAGTCTTGAATATTGATCATATCATGGTAGCTCCTGCACATGTGAAAGGAGATGGGTACCCCATCGAGGACGCTATTCATGAAGTACTGTCTCGGCTGTAAAGAGCTTAGAGTTGAAATTCTGTGTTAAGTTTTCAGAAGAAAACTTGTTACAGATGAGAACAAAGTACTAAAATCTCTCTGTAGAGACAGATTTAATGTTTGCTAGTCATTAAGTAAAAAGTCTCAGATGAAACTTATATAATTGTGATGGATCGTCAATAGTAAAATGGGTAGGTTAACAGCTAGTGTAAATAGTTTCAAAGGGAAAGAAGGGATATGTGTTGGATTGGATCAGATTATTAGTATTAATGTTCCCTTCCTCTGTGTGCATGTGCTACATTGCAAATCCAGAGGTGGCCAGTGCCCCTTAGACCTTAGACACAGTCACTCCCCACGTGTCTGACTCGAGTGCATGGATTGTACATGGGTGAGAGAAGTTACTAAATATCTAGAAATTTTACATATAAGAAATCTACTTGGAAAGCCCTGATTTATGGCACCTGTTTTCATACTACTCCAGCACGCTGAGTTTTAGAATTGGACTGGACCAAGAAAATGCATAATTCACCCTAGAGCATGTTAAGGAAGGAAAGAAAAACATAATCCAGAAATGACAGGTTGGCCCAGCAAAGCTGATGGTCTTTCAGGTGGCTCAGAGTCATCCATGCAGTCTCACCAGTGAGCAAAATTGTGAGTTTCTTTGGGGGGTGTGGGTGTGAAAAATCAGAGAAATAAAATAAATATAAAACAAAAATAAAAAAATCCTGCTGTGGATTTGGCAGACAACAAAGAAAACCAAACTGAATGAAGGAAAACTTGTCAAAAGAATTTTCTGCAGAAAAACATGGTTTTAACCAAACCTTGAGATGGTTCAAACAACTTTTTTTTTTTTTTTATAAAATGCTGAGAATTTTGATGAAATTTTATTTAAACAAAAAAAACCTACAAACACACAGTGAAACATTTTTAATATCAGAGTAGCTTTTTACTTAGAAAATTTATATTAAAAAATAATAAAACAGTCAACATAGAAACAAGACCTTCTTACTCCATTGAAACAAAATATTTTTATTGACTAAATTGCAATTTTGCCCTGAGATATCCCCTATTTCAAGTTCTGATGCTGTTGATATTTTGTCTTTTTGTCCTGATCCTAGATTATTATTATTTTATTTAACTTACATGTTTTGACTTACAAAAGGTTATTTATCAGCTAGCTCTATTCAGAAAGCGAATTAGTCCAGCATAGTCAAGACACTACACATCAGCAACGTGCATTTAAGATCGTTCTTGCATTTACTCTTTTGTTTTCACTCTTACTCAGATCCCTTAACACAGCAGTTTCCAAACATGCGTTTCTGAAACCATCCATGATGGGACTGAAGGCACGGCAGGAGTCGGTTTTACCTGTTTTTTGTAAGAGGGACCTTAAGGGCTGCAGTGGGGTGCAGTAGAGCTATGTATCATGGTTGCACTTACTTTCAGCAGGTGGTGTAACATAGGATTGAAAGTTAATATCCAATTTTGTCCACCGGCTGTAAGCAACTGTATTCGGTTGTATTTTCCATGGGATTTCCTCCTTCCCCCTTGCCCAGCTCAGCATTAATTGATATCTTATTCCTTCAGACAACTTACTGCAAGCAAAGGGTTACTCAAGCAGGTAACATCCAGCAGAAATGTCAGACTTATGCAGTCACCTGTAATCAGTCACAGCTCATATCAAAGTGGCTGGAGCTACACTATAGCTGGGTTGGAGAGTGCATGTAATGCAAATACCTTCTGTGCATTTAATAAAGGTTTGTATAATTTTTTTAAAGGTACTTCCAAATCAAGGATTTTCAACAAACAGCTCCTGAAATGCCTTGCTATTTCTATTCACGTCATGCAAGAGGAACACACAATTCTTGCCCATTTAAGAGGAAAAAAACATGACAAACATCTGGGATACCTCCCCAGTATTTTGAGGCATCTTCTTTGAGCTTATTTCTCAAGTTGATGTTACTATGGTAAGTTGAGATGTTGTGGTTATCCATGTCAGAGGTCAGACACAACTCACAAAGCCTTGAGGGAAGCGTGATGGGCATCAAAGTAGGTCTTAGAGGACTTCATGTAACCCTTGGGCGACTCATTGTGCATCCATGCTTTAACAGGAAGCTTTCTTTGTTCTAAGATTTACATTTTGGTTTTTTTGCAGCAGGCTTTATTTCTGCTTGAAGAGTTCTCCTCCATGGTTAAAAAATCTCTTCTTGCTTGCTGCTGGCTGTACAATGCCTGGTGAATGAGTTCTGATAATTTCTGTTGGGATTAATTAATTAATTGCAAATGTCTTCAGGCTAAATTGTGAGTTTGCATGTCAGGATGCTGTACATAATCAACAAAATCACTCAGGGGCTTGACATTATGGAGGTTATATGGAGATTGTGAGAGGAGCACATTCAATCCATATTAGTCAAAACTTTCTTTATGTTATTTATAGACCAGTTCCTACTTGATGAATTCTTAGAGTCAGAAGCACAGATTTAAGATGAAATGTTAGGATAAGAACAGAAGCAGGAAGGTAATTCCACTAATTGAGCCTATTTGATGAAATTGCAAAATTTTTTAATAAGATGACTTACAATTGTAATTGGGAAGTAAGGTGGTGGAAGAAATAAAGATCCATAGTAATATTTCAGGTTAGATGGAACACTGCTATCCCAAATGAATAAGCACTAATGAAGTGTTGTATGAACTCCTAGAGCCTGGCTACACCAGCTAAGTGAAGGGTACAGGATAAAGTCAGGGAAAGATCTTTAACGTGGATGTTATCATTACCAACTGACCCATGAGAATAAACAGTGCACGAGGCACATAAAAAGCACTTTTTTATTTATAAACCTGAAATTTTTGGCTTCTGTCCTGATCCTAGATTATTAGATTGTGGGTGTTGTTTTTTTTTTTTAACTGACATGTTCTGTCTTATAAAAAGCCTATTCAGAAATAACACTGAGTTAGTCCAGAAAAGTTGAGGCAAACTGAGCTCCACAAAGGCTTTATGGTCTATAATAGAACAGGAGGCAGACTTTCTGAATGTCTTGCATTTGCATTTTGAAATCATCAGTTTAAATCCCCTTGGCAGTGAAAGTATTATTGCTTCTGCTGGATTCACAAGTTTTCATGTACTCAGTAAAGGACTCTGATCTTTTTGCTTCAAGTAAGCGCTTATGGTTTTGATCTGTTGTATCTTGCCATCTCTGTCCCACACTGAGTTTGTTGGTTTTTTGCTTATTAATGAATGCAACTCATTGGTCTTAGTAAGTGTGCAACAGATCTAGACCCAGTATGTTGCTAGTCAGTCGCCAGTTTTTCCTCAATAGGGCCTGGGAGGAATACCGACCAAGCTGGCTGCCTTTCCCTAAGGAGCAATACTATGGTTATATTATTTTAATTTAAAAGCAAAAGAGAGGAAATTTGTAAGAGGGATACCTTTGCTGTCTGTGGTATTATTTGTCACTAGTGTGTACGCTCAGGCTGGCATAGGCAGTTACAATTACTGGAAGAAGACTGAGGAGCAACACAAATCTCAGCTACTTGGCATGGCTGTCCAGAAACTTAACAACACCTATAGAAAAGTTATAGCTAAACAGCTTTCAAAAGAGAAAAAAAAAAAAAAAGAAAAAACAGCCACCAGGTATCACTAAGTTTTAAGAAAACCTGGAACAATAATAAATCTGAGTCTGGATTCCATCAAGCTCCTATCAACCTTACTGTCCCTAAACCACAAAATTACAAAAGTAAGGTCTTGTATGGACTCCCCAAGCTCCCCCTTCCTTTCTGCTGCGGATCACAAGAACTGTCTTCATTGCACAAGAAATGATTTATTTTAAGTATTCATCAAAACAGATTCTGAACTTACACTTTTAATGCTCAACAATATGGCTTAAATGAGGTTCAGACTTTGCATTATTTACATTTCTGGCTGGATATTTTGGTTACATAACCAGGTGCACATGGAAATCTGGCATCTAGCAAAAAGCTCTAAGCATGCGTGAAAATGCAACATATGGTTGTTGAGATTGGACAGTATTTAAAGGTTATCTTTGCTGTCAACATTTAAGATTTTTAATGATGTTGCTGTAATAACAGCAAAAACAAAACTCTGCCTGACTTGAAAACTGTACTCCGACAAACTAGCTTTGTCTTGGCCTTTGATAACCACATTTTGTTAAAAAGGGTGTAAAAGAGTAATGCGAAGGTGTTTGGTTTTTTTTTGTATTCAATATGTGAATGTTCTTTCTTTCCAAGCGCTTGAATATAGACTTTCATAAACATTATAGATAGGTGGGAAAAATGCAGCTGTCGTAGAAACTGCGTATGTCGTTGACTAGAATTGGCCAGTTGTGCCTGCAGTTATTTGATTTATATGCATATTTGTCTTTTATACATGTGGAAATTAGACATGTACTACAAGTGTGTTGGAGCATATATTTCACTAAATCAAAGTGTATGTAAATAGATGCCGTAGTAAAATCCTCTGTTAAAATTCAGGGTTGAGACAATATTCCTAGATGTTCTCCAGAGATATGAGAGCTCTGGAATGCAGCATCAGAGCTTGATCTCCCTTTCAGCTCTCTAAAACTTGTTTTCCAACCATCAGGGCTTGGATGAGCAGAAACGGGAGGAAAGACCTACTTCTCAGCTCATGCAGTGTAAAAGGGCCAGAGTAGCATACGGGACTCCCAGGAAGGGGAGGGTGCTTCCAACCCAAGTACTGCAAAATTTGACCATAAAAATGCCTCCAGAAGGCTTGTGTGATACTCCCATGCATATTAAATAAGTACATGGAGGCATGAGGCAGGTGCGATAGAGGTAGCCCTGGTCTAAGTGGAGGTACTGAGTCAGTGCAGGGGCTGAAGGGTTTCTTCAGCACGAAGAGGTGTGAAAGAGCAATGCTGGTCCTTGAGCTGCCCAAGGCCAGAGGATGAAAGTGCTAGTCAAAGCTGCCTTTGCCTGCCATCCTTTGTTGTGGGGTCCGTTCTCTGGAGATGGGGTACAAAATCTTCTCTTTGGGCTTTCATCTTCTCTATGAGGACATTGTCCGTGGGATAGGCATCCCTTGAGCATCCTTTTAAATCAGTCGTCCTGATAAACACTGATTCGCAATGTATTTTTGGGATTGCTCTGTACTTCGTTACTGACCCTAGAATTACAGGGGCATAATGTTTTGTTCTTCCTTATCCTTCACGTTTCCACTGAGCCCACAGTAACATGGAGCTCTCCATACTGGAGGAGTTGAAAGGTGATCTCTCTCTCGGTCCAAATCTGGATCACATTCATGGTTAGGCCCTCATCCTTTAATCAGTCCCTGTTTGCAAAATCCCATCTTTCACAGTATTTCACAGGGTGGGTTGATTTTTTTTTTTTTTTTATTTATTGTTGGAATTCATCTGGTACAAAGGTTTAAACTACAGAAGTAATTTAAAATATTGTGGCATTTCCTTTCTTAATTAATCCCAACTGTTTTCCTTGGTAGTACAGAAAGTATCAGTATTTGATGAGGACATTATGCCTTCATCACTGGGGCAGTGGATTCTTCCTGCCGAGTCTGTAAACAGCAGACAAGCCACAGAGTTCAGCCTTCATGTTCTGGTTTTCATTAAGGCCAGACTAGAGGAGCACCCAGCTGTGTCTTCCTGTAAGGTCTGTCAGTCTTCCAAAGCTTGTTAACATGCTAATATAAAAGGAAATAGGGCTGACTTCAAGGAATTTACAACTAGTCTTAAACTTCAAAGACTAGAGCTACATCTCTTCGATTCAACAACAACAACAACAACAAAAATCCTATAATAAAAGTTCTGTTAGCCTATGAGAACAGATCTGTATGCATTGAACACTTAGGCCATAATGCATGATGCCACATTTTTATGTTGCAAGTTGCAACACAAAGATTCCTGCAGTTGTGAAACTTTGTTCATAGCTGGTAGGTTTGATCAGAGACAAGATAAATTGCTGTCCAGCCCACAAATAGAATATCGGGAACGATGTTGTCAATCTCTCCTTCCCTAAACTTGTTTTCTATGTAAATGTTTGCAGTGGGTAGGTGAATTGGGTTTGAACAGTAGGCAGCATTCTCAGGTGGCAGAAATTGGAAGAACTCCTATGACTTCAAGGGAATTACTCCCGTTCCTAACATCTGAAGATTTGGCCCAGTCTGAGGAAACATCTGCAGTGTGCTTACCTAGTCGTCTCAAGATGTTCAAACAAGGTTGGACACATTCTGTTGCTTTTCATGGAAAGAGAGCACTGTTGTGTGGAAGTAGGTTGAGGTAACTTTTCAAGCTGAAGAATGACTTACCGTTCTTCAGTATGGCAAAATGGAAGTGCAGGAAGGATTATATAAGTGGGACACACACTTAGTGATACTTCCCCGGTCTCCATGATTTGAGGGTCAGGTGCTTCCTGAATCAGGATCAATGTCATTTATGTCAAGAAGAAATCAATGATTTATTTTCCCATCTCCATACTACATCTCTTCTTTAGTTAAATGGATAACATGAAAGATACATTGCAAATGCCTCTTTCACCCCCTGGAGTGTTCTCTGCTCCTGTTGGAGTCTATAGGAGCTTTCAGGTCTTGCAGGAACATGGCGAGGTGAGATCACACATCCCCAAAGTTATCAGATGGGTACTTTTCATCAGTGCTGAGAATAAGTTGCCATTTTAATCATCTGTAGATCAGATCTCTGATAAAGGAAAAACACCTGAGACATCCAATAACATACCATTATTTTGATATTGGAAAAGATTTCCATTAAAATTCTCCTGGAGAAATCTGAAGAATTTAAATGCATAGAAATAAGGGTTGTTGCACAGCTGAGATAATTATACATTGAAGGGCTTTGGCAGGGACCCTGGGCAATAAATATGTCGGATGACACATCCCTGAGTCATTTGAGATTTCTTCATGGGCTTATTTTTTTATTGAGATTGAACTCTGTGTCAAGGAACTATAAGAATTCATGTGTATTCAGTTGACCTCAAAATTGGTTGCTTTGGTCACCCAGAAATATTAAAAGCAACTCAATGAAAAAAAAAAAAAAGAAAGATGAGGCAAAGTAGCATATTAAACTCAGCTGTTATTCACACTGTTCCTTCTCTGACAGCTTGTTAAAAATGTTGGTAGAATAGGTGCTGCTGTTATACTTTCGTTATTCGGTGCTAATTAGAGCAAACTTACATAGAATCAGAAGCGGTTTCTAAAGGGAGCTGACTGTTTTAATAGGAATTAATTGAAAATCCAGACCACAGGTGAAGAAGGCCATGAGGAGCAATGGCACACGTTTAGATTCACTTACCAATCTGTTTTGTGCTTATTGCAAATGGAGTCGTTATGACTACGTCCACACTGTGAAGGCGCAGGGGGTGAGAAGACTGTAGACCACCGAGGGCTGGGCTGGTGCCAGAAACAAGCAGGACAGCCGTGTCAGGGTTACATTTTCCAACTTCCTTTGGCCTTGGAAGAGATAAAGCAGAGATGTGAAAGGTAACAGGTTATGTATCTACTCTGCTGCTATGCCTAGAAATAATTGCGTTTGCGAAGTGGCCAGATATCCTGTATAATAAGATTTGCAGGTTGTGTCCCTTGTGTATTGATACTGTACATGACTTCAGTTTCTATCACTTCAATTGGCTGAGCAGGCATAGGAATTTCTGTTCTTTCTATGGACTTGTGTTGTTCTTATAAGGGGCATTGGAAAATACTCCCCCCCCCAAATGAATGGAAGAGTTCTTCAATAAACAAAAACCTGCCCCATAGAGCCTTTGTTCTCTTGATAGTAAAGCTAGGCATTTAGGCAGTGATATGCCATTTTTTTCAATGTTCTTGAAAATCCCATTTTAAGAGGAAAAATGACAGGAAAAGCTGCATCAGTCTTGTTAAATTTCTGAGAATGGAGCTAAATATGATATGGTGTGTATCTATTGCCTTCTGCCAAAAGCACCTCAATTTTGTCAGAGAAAAATGGTAGGAGACACTGTGCCATAAGCTGATAAGGTCATATTAAATCAGCTGTCTATTGAGTCTCACATATTTTATATATAGTCATCCCCTGAGGGTGTGTTGTATTCAGACCCTTGGACAGCTAATAGCACATAGGTGATGGCTGACAAGCGCAGCAAATCAGCTAGAAAGGAACAGCACTTTTTTGGGAAAAAATGTGCAAATTAAAAAAATAAATAAATTCAAGAGGGCATCATGTTGAAATGATGATTATGTGACATTATGAGAACTTGTAGCAACAGAGAACTTTGCATCTAAGCCTTTGAGGTGAGGAGTCCATAGCCCAGTGGAGACACTGGAGAACTGACAGCAGATTGAGAGCAGCCCACTTCCCTGCAGGAGTGGTACGGAGGAACAGCAAGAAAATAGGAAATTAATGTTAAAAGGGAAACCAAGTTCCACGGTAAAGTTATTAAAATTATCATAGAATTTGCTTTGGAAAAAAATTGTTGCTTAATATAGCCTTAAGAATCTGGCACATTCTCGATGATGTTAATCCATCTGCTGACATTTCATCTTATTCTTACTGGTTTTGTTTCCAGTTTTTTGATACCTCAAGCATTTTAGATGTTATGTTATTGAAGTCGTGGGTCTTGTAGAAAACAAATTACCCCATAGAGTTAATTGCACCCATCTCACTCTTTATCTTGTTGAGGTGAACTTCTTATCTGCATTTCATTGTGAAAGAAAAAAAATCTTTGATAGGAAACAAACATACAAAGTGGGAGCAGAAGTTGATCACCTCTTGCCGTTTTCCCAAGAGCAAAATTAACAAGATAAGCCATTATTACTTGTCAGGTATTATTTGAACCCCAAATAATATGTTCTCTGTGTAGACCTGAGGAAACATTTTCCTTTTGTGGGAAAGTGTAAAAAAAATTTCTTAGTTTTATTATTATTTGGAGGGTGCAGCTTGAGATTTTCTGGCTGGACAGACTCCTTGGTGGAGAAAGATGATACCAGAGCAAGCATAACACATTTATCACACTGAAATGTGGAGCTAGAGAAGGAATACACCTGAACTGATCATCAAAGATTCCAGTTTCAGCCCTGTGATTTCAAACTTTGACTGAAAGCATCTTGTTTTTTCCAGAATTTTCCATTTTCCCTTACTGTCATCTCTGTGCTCGAAGTCATACGGATTTTCCAGATTTATTTTACTGGTGCAATACTTTAAGTGTTGGCTTTGGGTTTTTTGTTTTTTCCTTTTTTTGTTGTTGTTGTTGTTGTTGTTGTTGGGTTTGGAATATATTTTTTGGTAACTACTGCATTGTTGTCGACAAAATAATTCAAGCAACCAGAAGATTAATGGAGTGTGTTGTATGCATTTCTCAAGGTGGATCAGATTCCACCTTCAAAACAAGCATGTGCTTGTGTGCAGTTATGCTCATGTAGCTTTGCGGTTAATGTCTATAAGTTATTTCACTTGATTGTGAATATATAGATTCACTGTTGGAATTAGTGGAGTGTGTGGATTGGGGAAGTCAAGGCAGTAGGGGAATCTGTGGGGAAAACCCAATTGACTGGCTTACCCGAGACTTCTGAAGACTTTTTCCTTAATTTCTTTGTGTTTTCTCTTTTGCTTCAAGGTTTTTCTTTGTTTGTACGTGTTTAATTAGTATCTCAAAAACATATGCAAACTAGCTGTCTGGCTAAGGATTTTGAGGCACACGGGAGTGGATGAAAGTGGTTGAAGAATACAAAGGAGCACCTACAGGGAAAACGTGCTTTTACCTCCTGTCCCTTGATTGCCAACAAGACAAACTAGCATCTGGGCCTGTTGAAGCCAAATGTAAAACTTCTCTCTCTGTGGCCAGGATTTCACCTGAGGTGAAAATACATATTTGATGAAGGTCTGACCCCTCTATTGGTTGTAGGCTGTCCCGCATAGAGTTGCTGGGCTGCTTGGTGGGATGCGTCCATAACCTCGATTATATTGTGGGTTGATTTCCTTCAGAAGGATGGCCAAAAGGCACTGCTAAATCTAGGCCTTAGAAAGACTGACTTTTTGCATGTTTCACAAAGGTTCTCCCTCTTCCTTACTGTCAGAAAATGCTAAATTAGAAAGCTGTTATAAGATCCAGCTTTGTTAGAGAAACATATTCTGATAAGGAGTAATTCAATGATTTATTCACCGGATGATAGTGAATGAATGGTGTCTGTTTTCTGTGTATGAATCATAACTGACTTTATTACGATGTTCTCAATGTATTCGTTATTTGAACTGATTTCCTGATTCATTCTTTGTCAGTAGATCGGTTGCCAGCATGTCATTGTGGGTTTCCAACGTTTAAAATTTAAGCTCTTTGTAATACGTATCCAAGTCACACGATGTGCTGCTTTTTCCTGATTGGAAAAACGTGTTGTTGGAAGGGGCAAATGCTAAAAATGTATGTGAATTTAAAAGTTTCTTTTTTCCCCATACTTTAAAACACTTTTAAAATACATTATTTCTAGGCAAAATTCACCTTAGTGCAACAATCTGAAAACCTGTTCCCTTCCTGTGTCCTGATCGAGCAACATACCAAAGTCTTAAGTGACATGCAGGTTTTTGCTCTGGTATGCGCACAGAGATTGACGTGTAGGAACTCACTTGAAGAATCAGGTTGGAAAGCAACTTGAACGCAGTGAAACAGAATATTCACAGACTGACTTACAGCTTTCTGTCAGTTCTAATAATAAGTGTAAGTCTGGATCACTTGAGCTGCCTCACTCTGTTTCCAGCTTTCTGCAAATTCTTCAGGGATTTATTTCTTTTTCTGTAGGGTTGCATATGGGAAAACAGGACACTCTCAGGCTAAATTCACCTTGCACATGTACAGCATTGCTCTCTGATCATGTAAGGAAGTTGTGACTTGAGACTAGCTGCAACCCACGCACCAGTTATTTGACCCTCTGGAATTTTGCCTTTCTTCAAGCAGCACTGTTATGTGGGGCTGACAACGTGATAAGTGTTTCTAGGAAATTCTCTTTGGCTCAGGTTTCTGTTCTGTTTACTGTGTAGATTTATGCTCAGGTTTTTTTAGGGTATAGGACATATCATATGAATGTGAAATAGAAGTTGATCTTTTTGGCTCTTTGGTATATATCTTTACATCCTGAGACACGACCCATGGCTTGACTTAACTTTCCTACTCCTGTCCTTCGTAGGCTGATCAGCTGCTAAGCCCACGTGTTGACACCTGTAGAGAAAGGTCTTGCCATTTGAAACACTTCTGGGTAAATCACTATATTCTCCCGGTCTTTCATTTCTTCATTTGTAGGTTAGGAATAACACGTAGGTGGTGTTTTGTGAAGTAGGATGCATAAACTTTTGTCTAGCTCTTTGTGATTCTTGGGTGGAAATTGAGAAATACAATGAAAACTTAATTAAGAATTACAAAGCTGGTAATGTATTTTCTGCCACGTATATGCAATTGGCAGTTGAAATGGATTGAGAGTTTTGATATTCAGAGTCATAAAACCGGTATTATCTGCTGCTATAACAGTATCTTTCCATTTGTGTTATATTTAATTGTCGCAGGAAGATTTCCACAAAGTTTTCACTGAAGGGACAAAAAGCTGTTGCCGCAGCTCCTTTGAATGTTCCTGCCTGCAACCTGTAAAGGTGTCTATTTGACTTGGGAAGCATGCTCACGCAGCCCGTGTCTCGCCACCCTTTCAGTGTCATGATACTTTAGGAAATTCTTAGCCAAAGAAGGATAGGTTGAGGCTCTGAAGGCGATTGTGGTGGTGATGCTGTGAAGCACAATATTAATGCTCTGGGCATTACCCATTCACATTAATTCTGGGATCTCCTAACCCATTAGTAATTAGTGGAATGTCAGCATGTCCTGTGAGGTAGGTAGTAACCCTGTGCTCGGTTATAGCGATGACTAAAATACAGCAAAGCTTTTGGGCGTGCATTTTGTGAGGGGTCAGCCACTGACCATTTTCATCAACAGTCAAAAGTCTTATTAGCAGATGTTAACTAAGCAAGTTTTGATTAGAAAAATAATCAGAAGATAAAAAGAATAAGTTAAAGTAATTTAGAATAAATGTTCAAGAGGGTGTTTCCTTGACATGTTAGAACAACCACTGCTATTTTTGTCTTGGTATCCAAGATGTTGGAGAGGAAAGGAAGAGGTGAGGAGAACAAAGCCACTAATAGGGGTTTCACATCCTAAGTGTAGAATATCATTATCTCCCCCAATTTTAAGAGGTGCTCCATAGTGCTAGTTTCTGAAGGACTGAGGATATTACTTGATTAGAGCCTGTCTCCAGAAATCTCTGTCCTTGAAAGACCCTAATAATAAGATCTATTTATTCCCTATACAAATTCATTGTGAGAGCTCAGGAAGCTTTAAAATTCCTTCCTGCACAAACTCTCACTGTTGTGGTGCATGTCTCAAGTTCAAACAGAGAAATCCCAGGTACAGGATCCTCTCCCCTGTGGAAAACTTTCTTCTCTTCCTATTGTAACTGGTCCTACTTGTCTTTGCGTACATATTCAACTGAACTCTTTCTCTAAATGAAGGAAAGAAATCCATGACAAAGCGCTCTCAGCACTTTTTTTTTTTAATAACAGTATGGTTAGTTATCTTTAAAATCTGCTGAACAATTAAAGGCATTCACAATAAATGGCAAAGGCATTCATCCAGCCCCCGTATATTAGCAGCATCATGCAGCATGTTACGTAACCAACACTGTTCCCAAAAATGGGTTACAGGGATCAATAGACCAGTTGGTAAAAATCCCACAGATTCTACTTATTACTGAAAATGGCTTTCTAAGCGATTTCAGAGAACAGACCATTTTCTAAAACAGCTTGTGAAATGGCTTTCAAATAGAAGTAAATCTCTACGTTTGCTAGATAAAATAAGGACTGATTCAGCCAGACTAGTCCACTTTGCAGATCAAGAAAGTGAGGCACAAAAGAGGTGACTTTCTTCAAACTCCAACAGTGAACTGGTGGCAGAGGAGGGAGTGAAAGCCCAGTGCACGGGCCGGGAGCTGTACGCTTCAGCCTCCAGTCTCTGCTGTGTAGTCCACCTGCAACCTTTTACTTCAGCCAGGAAATGTTGGTCCTATGATGCCACATTTCATAATATATATGTATAGAAAATGTTTTTTTTAATATACTTTAAAGGTAGGTGGATTTTTTAATGTTAAATTTACAGGTAATTTACATAACTAATTTGTAAGCCAAAGTGTAAATGATGCTCAGCTGAAGTGACCATTTTGACAAGCGAGTGCAAACATTGTCAGAACATTGGCAGATTTGCTTTGGACAAGACTGAGCTTGACAGCTTTTTCTGTGTGCGCTTGGGTTTTCTTGGGGGGGCAGCAAGAGGGGAGTGTGTTTTGATTCGGTTTGATGGAGTTTTTTAAGAGCTACTTAAGAGTACTGCATTATAATAATCTGATTTTTAAATTAGCTATCTAGCTATGTCATTTAAGATATTAAAAAAGCTGGCATGCAAACCAGAAAGCTCTTTTTTTTTTTTTCTATGCTTGTTGTGCCCCATACTGTTTAAACAAATGCAAAACTACTGTGAAACATGCAATGCTCTCAACCATCTGACATAATAATTCAGCTCCAGTTAAAGATGATGACTTAAAGAAAGCTCGCAAGACACCTTACACCAGTGTTATATTTGGGTGACATGGATGATAGGGACGGGGAGTGAGGAGATGAACATTTAAAAATCAGCAAGGTAATTTTTTTTTTTCATCTTAGAGTACTAAAATTGAGGATTTGCAAGGCTTGATAATTTGGAAATGTTAAAAGCCTACAGCTTGATATAAAGCCCATGGAAACTCATGGTGTTCCGAATTTTTAAAGATTTTTAGGCCTATAGATCATTTTCTTTACTTCCATCTTTCTCACATGTCACTCAGTTTGGACAGTCTCTTCCCCTCAGCTTTGTCCTTAGCTCTCGCGCAGCCAGTGCTCCCAGGAGGTGGTGGGAATATCTTCTGTAGCTTTGAGGAGAACTCTGGAAAGCTGAGATTTCTAAATATGGGTCCTGGCACGTGTCTGCTTACGCTGACATAGAAGAAACCCCAGAAGAAGATTATTTTTTTTCTGTCTGAAAAATAGATAAAGTTTTAAAATTGAATACAAGTTAGCTTTGGACACTTAGTGGTAAGTAGTAAGTTGGGGATATCCAGGGTCACAAAACCATGATTGCCCCATTCTTGTATTGTCCAATTAGGGTGATGTCTCCAGGTCTAGTGGCTCTTTAAGGCCAAAATATACAAAAGACAGACAGATTATAATTTTGCCTGTGGACCGTTATTTATCATTGCTCTTCTGGATGATCTGCATCTGCTTTAATAAAAAGAATATTTAAGAAACCATAAAGAAAGCTAACCCAATTCTCTTTTAATGCATTATGTAATTAAATCTTTATTGAGATTTGAGAGCTGTACAACCACAAAAGGAAAAAAACCCAACAAAACCAAGAGTGACTGTATCTTTAGATTTAGACACATATTGGGAAAAATCTGTGCAAAGAAAGAAAATGTACACTCTGTCATGTATAAGGTCAGGTAAAAGATTCTGACTATCCCGCAGGCCTGTTGTGCAAATATTAACACGTGATAGGGTTATGGAAGTGAGTAGTTCCCTTATGTACAATAAAATTTCGCTGCCATGTAGCTTCAACATACATGCCTGCAAAATTAAAGCTTGTATATTCTAAATCTCCTTTAGCCACTGTGAGAATGAGAAGAGAAAATTAATGGAGCTAAATTTTGTGGGGGTAACCTGGGACTTTTTCAGAGCACTTTCAGTGGACATTACCTGGTTGCACTGGATGAGCTTTCTAGCTTATTTCTTAATGATGTATTTTGAGGATAGCCAAGCTGTGGTTCGGGACACTCGTGCAGTTCACAAGTGGTTCAGGTTGTGGCTGGGGCACGTGAACAGCCTCATCCCACAGGCACCAGTGGGAGCCGTGGGAGTCCGCAGCTCCATCTCCCTCTAGCTCTCCGCCGTAACTCCTACCCCCATGAAAATCTCAGCAAGTGGTTCAGGCTCAGAAAAACTGGCTTTCGTATTTCAACACCAGGTTTTACTGGTATGCATACATGAATGTGCCCTACTAATTAACCTGCACTTACAAGTAAAATCTCACCACTGGTTCTGCCGATTTGCACCAAACTACATGGACTATTAATCCTCTTCACACTGAGTAAGGTGTCCAGAACTGAAAAATCCTAAATTAGTTTTTTCACGGAGGTGTAATGTATAATAAATGTTTTGGATAATGGATCTGTGTTTCAATACGTAGAGACAACCTTGGATTTTGAGTAATAACTTTTTACAGTTATGAAGCTTGTGGAATAGAAGTCTTCCTCTTTACTTCCCTAAGAGTTCACTGAGAAATGGGGGAACCCCCCCTATCCAGAATACAAGTTATCTTCTATTCTTGCTAACGTATATAATTACAGATGTGGGTGTTCCCACATCTTAGAATGGAAAAAGTGCTTGCCAAGATTGAAAAACCGTAGTAAGCAATATAAATGATTTCTCTCACACACCAGCATTTCTTGCTGAGACAAGTGAACTGGAACTGTGTTTAAAACCATATAATTATACTCCTATATATCATTTATTAAATCAGATTTCCCCCACCCTCTTTTCTTTCAAGTTGTTCCTGAAAACGCTTTTCTTCCAAGAGGCCTGCTAGCTGGGGTCCTCCCCTTTGGGGAACTCTTTCCAAACAATGGAAAAGATCAGAAATGTAAACAGCACATCAAGACCCATGTGACATGTTGTCCCTATACCATTATTGCTCTTTGCTTAAACCTTTACTGTAGCTTCAGTGTCACCGAGGTCTGCTTGGGCCAGACATGAGGTATTGCTTGCTGGGGTCTACCTCAGACATCCGTGGGTTGTATGGAGTGTTTTGATCACCCCGCCTGGTTTTCTGCATGACACAGGCCATATAGTTTTGTCTCTTCCTTCCTCAGTCAGGGCCAGAACTGCCTGTTCAGATAGTCCGTGGGCTAGATGTGTAGAAAGATGTTTGTGGATTTCCTTATTTCACACTCATTTCTATGCTGTTTAAAATATAAAGAAGCTGACCCAGTGTTTTCACACCCATGAAATAGGACTAATGAACAATTTTTCCAAAGCACACAGATTGTATATGCAAAGGTCCAGTACGCAAATCCTGACTTGTTTATGCCTCGGGTTGTGCATACAAAAAGCTGTTTAACTTTGAGCCAATATATCTTTCTTTCCAGCACCCACACCTCACTCAACCCACCTCCTCTGAGAAAGCCTGGGGAAAAGACTTTATACCATGTTCCAGAATGCTGGGGAGTAAGGTTGTGTTGGACAAAGGGACAATCTGAGTATGAATTGGTACCAACAATGAAACCCTTTACAATTACAACTGAAGGAGAGATTCCAGCTGTTGCTGTAGGTGGTACCGCTCGTGTTCTTAGAATAGCTTTCCCCACTTTGTACTGGAGATCACATATTAAGGTGTGGTGGCCTCTTTTGGGACTTTCACTATGTAGTTTGAGAGTCTAAGGGCTTCTCAAAATCGATCTTGCATTCTGAGACCCTTCCACTGCAGACCATAGAGTCTGGACAGTGCTTTTTCAGGTTTAAATATTCACGTGCGCAAGAGTTGTCAGTATGGCACTGTTTGCTCTCATTAGGCTCAGTTTTCCCTCTGGTCATTCCATTAGTAACTGTTGCCAAGTAAGGAGTTACATATTAAGGGTTTGATATACCAAGGGAAGAAATTCTTTTACAACTCACTGATATGTGCACATGATGAAGATGCATTAGATTTCAGTCTAAATTTCCCATCAATCTCTTGTTTTCCCTCCTCAATCTATTTTTCCCTCTTAACTTGTTTTTTTTGATCACTCTCTGTTTTTACTCCTTTTCTATTCAATCCTTCTGAAGGTGTTGTCAAGCAGTTCTCCAGTTCTGGCTGAACGCTTTGGTCCTGTAGTATGGGAATAGAGCTCCAGCAGTTCTCATGTGGTGCTGCTGTATCCAAGATGCCTAACTTCTAACTCAAGTGTTTAAGGAGATGTACTTTAGAATGTTTTCCTTGGGGTTTAATTAATTTTTTTTAATGATTCTTTTTTGTACTAGCCAATTTACCATGTGTTTTAACAAAATACAGTACGAAATACAACAAAACACCGTTAGTTGAAGGAAGATGCTGAGAAGTATGAGGGTTATTTATGCTGATTGTTATTTAGTGAATACTTGAAAACTGTCATGCTCAGGACCATGCTTGTTAAGGAAATACTAGTTCTTGTGAAAAAAGGTACAGACCATACAAAATATAAAGAAAACAAACCCAGCTGTAAGAAAAACAAACATGCAGTGGGTACCTACCATGATCAGAAATCTGCTGAATTTACAGCAATGGCTATCATAGGAAAAGTTATAACATATTGTTCTTTTATTTTGTTTTATGCCTTTTATTAGCTTGCAAATCTAATTAGGAAACCAATTGGCACACAGTATGCAATGACGGAAGCAGTACCACCTATTCTTGTGGCAGCTTTGGTTTGGCTTTATGGGTGGTCTTTGTTCCTCAAGGCTTATATGAATACCACATATTAGCTGAGCTGGTTCTCCCTTGATGTCTGTGTTGTATTGTACACATGTTGTCACTGTTTGACACTTAAACAATCCAGATTCTTACCCAGCCCATATTTAGTGCCATAATAAACTTCTGAGCATATGTTTTTGAGAGCAACAGTAACATTCATCACTGCAATGTGACATATAAATAAGCACTACTGGAGAGTGTACATGCCTTCAGAGGGCAGAGCTGGACTAGACGGTGTGTGCCAAAGGGATGTGGTCATCTGCCTTGCTCATACTGGGCTTTTTTTTCTTCTTCCCCTTGTTTCAGTAAATCAAAACGGTTATTGAAGTGACCTACAAAATTCACCCAGTACATGTGAAAAACACACATTGTTACAAAACTTTTCTAGTGAAACATTTTCTGTTTGGGGCTTTGGCTTGACAAACAGTAGATGTAAAGCATAAACCATTCCTCTTCTCTCTTCATCTCACTTGCTCTGTCTTTCAGTGGGGAGCTCCTTCGAAGGAGGCCTGGTCTGAAGCACTGGTCTGGCAGATGTGATGTACCAACGCTTCCTGCTCCCGTGAGTCTCCTTCTGTTGTTTTTGCAAGATTCCTGTAGTTGAATGGTTTTGTTTCAGCAGAGGGATTTTTTGTGTGTTTCATTTTGGGTTTTTTGGTTTCAGTTTCTTTTTTTTTTTTTTTTTTTGAAGTGGCTTTGGTAGAAATGAAGAGGGAATCACATATGAAGAGCTTCAGGATTTGACTTGTCCCTTGTTCCCTTGTTCTCTCTGAGCAAGACCAGAGGCTTACAAAGTCTAATGGCAGTACAACAGATTTAAAGTGTGGTCATATCCTGTCTTAGTTGAGTAAACACATTCTGATTCAATGAGAGCTTTGTCTGAACCAAGACAGAAAAGTTGAGCCTTGAACAAGGAAATAATTTATATATCTTAATGAATATTTAATGTGGAATGTTAATTATAAAAAAAGAGGGTATATATTTTGATGTTCTGCCTTTAAGTGACAGATCATCTAGTGTGTCCTTGGCCTGAGGAGGAGCATCAGCTTGCTTGTTACAGATGTATATCAATCCAGTGAGAGTATCCTCCCATTATACCAACACCTCTTTAAAGAAGCAGGTGTTACAGGTGAAAGTGTAACACCATGTACCTCAAGCACTGTGTTCAGTTTTGGGGCCCTCACTACAGGAAGGATGTTGAGGTGCTGGAGCATGTCCAGAGAAGGGCAATGGAGCTGGGGAGGGGTCTGGAGCACAAGTCTTATGGGGAGCAGCTGAGGGAACTGGGGGTGTTCAGTCTGGAGAAGAGGAGGCTGAGGGGAGACCTCATCGCTCTCTACAACTACCTGAAAGGGGATTGTGACGAGGTGGGTGTTGGTCTCTTCTCCCAAGTTACTAGTAATAGGACGAGAGCAAATGGCCTCAAGTTGTGCCAGGGGAGGTTTAGATTGGATATTAGGAAAAATTTCTTTCCTGAGTGGTCAAAGATTGGAACAGACTGTGCACGGAGGTGGTGGAGTCATCAGGACTGGAAGCGTTCAAAAAACATGTGGACGTGGCACTTCAGGATGTGGTTTAGTTGGCATGGTGGTGTTGGGCTGATGGTTGGACTTGATGATCTTAGGGGTCTTTTCCAACCTTAATTATTCTGTGATTCTGTGAAAAAGAGAAAATATGTTTAAAACTGAAATAGAAAACATCTGCCTTTATTGCTTTGATTAATAGTTGACTTTTCCATTGATCAATATTACTGAACATAAGAAAAGATAGTTATTAAATAGAGTAGGAAACAAATCTCTGAGTTCTAGTTGTTTCTTATATAAACACAATTATTAAGATAATATTATGTGTAAATGTAAAAATCCTTGAAGTTCCTTGTACCAAAGTAGTATTTCTTTGAAAATAAGTGACTTTCCTGAGGTAGCCTTTCTGCTTTGTACCTGTATGTCCTTCTACCCGCTTGGACCATGTGAAAGGAGTCCCCTGCAAACTATTCACATCTCTCATGACAGACCAATGGGGTGGCTCTGCAGGTAAGAGGCAGCAGATGCAGTGCAAGCTTCTACCACAGTGAAAATGAAAAAAACCCCAACACACAGTATGTTCCAGCACTCAACAACAGCTCATGCAATGAACAAAAATAAAGGTGAAGCTACTAGGTGCTATCACAATACCAACAATGCATATGTCTGTTTTAAGACTGACTCTTAATTTCTCATGGCAAAATACATGTGTGCATCAGCAGTGAGTCCGACTTGAAAAGTGAGATTCATTCATATCTGACCTTGGTTTGAATTTTACCCACTGTCCCCATTAGAAAAATAAAGACCAGCACCATTCGCTCTTCTGTCTTCCCCAAAGCACAAGCGTTTGAAGCTGCATCTAGTCCTGGACTCTCTGCCCTGATTTCATGCTCTGCATATGTGTACAGTGTGTGAGAGAGCAGAGAATGCGTTTGAGAATAAACCACGTTAGCTCTCAGAGAGATTTTAAACTTTTAATATTATGGTTGTCTAGTTTGATCTAGTGTATGGTCATTGAATTGTATCATTGCAAGAAACATGAGAACAGCAGCATGACCAGAGGTACATTGTATTACAGAATGAGGTTACACAGCACCAAAGCACCACCATATTTCAGTAGCAAATGCAGCTTCTGGGGAGTTTTGTTATCATTGCATAAGCTTCACTGCTCCCTAGAAGATGACACTGATTCAGACAGAAAACACTAATTCAGTTCTTGCCAGCAGAGCCAATTGTCTCTCTGATTACATTAGACTGACAACTGGTTTTCAATGTCATTGTCAACCGCAACTTCTCATACATAGTGCAGTGGAGCATGAACTGGGCTTCCTTTATTTAATAATTTCTGCCCATTTCTGTATTTGTGAATAAGGCAAATGTGAGGCTCCTGTCTAGTAGATAGAAAAATGTCAGGTGTTTGGATTACAAAACTCAGGCTTCAACTATGGCATCCAGCATCCTTTTTAAAGGCAGATCCTGGATGTGTGTGTCACCCCAAAGCACGATTTTGAAACCCTCTTTTTTTGTGTGTTGGCTGTCTAGAAGTGACCTAGGGTTTTCTTGATTAAATAATTATTGCATTAAATAATTTGCTGGATATATTTACATTTTTTCTTAATTAAGTTTTAACTGGAAGACTGTATGCGAGCTGCCCATTGCAGGCGTTTGCTGTTCAAAATTTGCCTTGCGTTGGTTGGTGTTGTTTGGGCACGCAAGCCTCGTGGTCTGTTCTGTGCCCAGGTCTGACGAGCGTGAAGCTCAGGGGGTGTCTTTCCAGTGCAACGGAGGTCTGACTGTGGCCGGTGCGGGCGCTCCTGCACTAAGCTAGTGCAGCCGTGGTGGTGGTGAGGGTACGGCAGTGCCGACCACGGGGTGTGGGAGCTGCCATCTGGCAGGCAGGTTGGAAGGTAGACTTCAGCCGGTGCTTGTTTCAGCGCGTGGGCATCTCTGTGAAATCAAATCCCGCTTGGTCCAACAAGCTGTGCTGTTTGCCGGGGAGCGTTGCCCTTTCCAGTGTGTCACAACAGTGATGGGCTGACACCGGTTTCCTCCGTCGCAAGTAGACCACGGACAGCTGAGAGACAGCCTGGTCACAAGCCACCCGTAGCACAGAAAACATCGTGTTCTCTGCACGTTTGCCTGGGCCATGGTTGGTCGTGTTACCTGGAGCATGGGACTCCCAATGCAACTCCGAGTGCTGCGCTTACTTGCTGCGCGTGTCTAAAACCACCGGAGATGATCAGCCTCTTCCTCTCCCCTCTGCCTGCCTCACGCGTGTCGTTCCATGGAAGGGGGATGAGGGAACTGGGAGGTTGCTGGGGGGGTCAGGAGCATGCTGCAGAGGGTTTTTTCCTATACCCTGCTGGTCTTTGCTGTTCCCTCTCAGCAGAAAAGTGATAAAGTGGGCATGCGGTATTTTTATTTTTTAAAAATCTTTTTATCCACCTTTTCTTGAATACAGTTAGGCAAATTTCTTTATTTTCAATGTTTTCTTCTCTGTTAGGATTATAAATGCATTTTTTTTAAAATAAGCTGAAATTTTTCACAAGATCCTTGCTTCTGGATGAGCTGTGTGCTGAAGAAAAGCAAGAGATTGACAATAAAATCAAGAGAGTTATCAGCAATGAAGGTTGCTCTGCCAAATAATATGGTGTTAAAATGGTATTTTTGTATTAGTTTTATATATGTTTGTTAAAAATACCCCAGTATGTCTTAGAAGAGTAGGCAGTCAAGGAGAAAGCTCCACAAGCTCACAGTAGCTCTGTGAAATGTAGCGCCATGAAATGGTTGCTGCCAACCCTGTGATTCTTCCATGCCTGCAGAATAAGAGATTTATGTTCTTCATAAACATGTATCCTTCTATTTCTGAATTCTCTTCTACTGCTCCCATTGCCTAAAAGCCAAACAAAGCTAACCTCCTCCAGGTCCCAGAGTGAAAAAATGCAAACACACTGCATTTAAAAGTAGATTTAGCAACTCCAAAGTGGGCGATTTGGTTCCACCCATCAAACCTGAGTTCTCTGATCTAAAGTCAGATGGGTGCTACTCCTAGCGAGATGTGTGCCAAATCTAATTAAGCTTTGCATAATGTGCATCTTGGGTGATTTGATTTATTAGCTTTGTTTGAAGAAAGTAATAATAAAAAAAGAAAATGGCTTTGGTAATAAGCTGTTTGAATTCCCTGTGCAAGTAGGCACAGTCCCTCCTGGATCTCCCTGAAATGCTCTTGAGGTGTACAGGTTACCTATCAACACACTGATGCAATGCTGGGAGCTGGTGCAAAAAGGGTGTTTGGTCTGGGGTCCTATCTCCATCGCTCTCCTGGCTTTTGGCTCAGTGTAGGTATTCAAGTGGTCCCCATGGTGTATAAAGATTTCCATTCTCGCAACCACAATAAACCCCAGGAAATTATAATTTTTATCCTCATTTATACCAACAGAACCTAGTGCACAGGGAGATTAGAGATGGCTGTAGCGTAGTGCGGCAGACACCTGCATTAGCACTGAACGCCGGGATTCACAACTGGAAGAATAGTCCCAGACCCCATGCTAGTGCAGCGAGGTTGCTGTTGATACCTAAGCTCTTGTGTATCTCTCTTAATTTGAAGTGTGCAGGGCAGACATGTGGCTTAGATCCTCAACACCTCAAGTCCTATTGATTCTGGGGGGTCAATTTATGGTGGTTGGCCTAGGCATTGTCTTGTATCCTGTAGCATTCCTGAAGTTGGGTTCTCACTTGCCGTCCTAATACCAGCTGTCCGTCTTGTCTTTGTCTTTCGCTTCACGGGTTACAGAGGAGGATTTCCTGCTCTGATAAGGCTCTTGATAAGGCTAGCTCTTAATCTGGCAAGGATCCTTTTTTCTCCTCCGTTCCTCAAAGCACCAACTCATAGGTCTATTGCAGCATGACCCAAGATGAATCTGTATTTGTAAACATTAACGTTGCAGTGCTGGTGTTCATCACACAGCACGGAAAGATTTACTGGGAAGTGGCACGCGCTGAAAATTTATAGATACTGCTTGACTGGCTGCAATAACTGCCCCGGGATCAGTTGGAAAGGCAATTGCCTTGGGACCAGATCACAGTGATAATTCAGCACAAAACTTCTGGTAAATTGAATGTAAATAAGGGTCAATAGCTCTGGGGACCTGGATATTAGGGCCTCTGTTCCCAATCATACCCCTTAGCTGCACCAGGCACAAAAACATGACCAAGATTTGCGCACCTGCAACTTCTATTCAGTGGCTGTTAATTATTTCCGGGGAAAATGTCTGAAACCTTTCCTTTGCATTTGCAATGAAAGCAAGAGCCTTGAGGACTAACAGTTCACAGCGCTGTTGTGTTATCCTGGGGTAGAATAATTAATTTAAGACATCCTATTCTACAAATGTTCCTATTAGAACATGGAGGGAGGTGTCGTATGTTTATCTTCACTCTTTTCAGCATGATCTCTTCTAAAAACTTTCAAGGGTTGTTGCTTATTACAACTTAGAAAGTGGGAATTAGGTGTAGGATCAGATTTGCTCTTAGCTGGTCACAGAATCTTGTGCTATTTTATATGGGTGTTGAAGATTATTAGGATATGCAACCTCAGTGTAAGTGCCGGTCTGTCTCTTCAACAAACGCTATTTTGTGTTACTGAAACTAGGCAAATAATACAAACATATGCCTGCATGATTTTATGAAACTTTTGGGTTTTTTGGATTTATGTGAAATGCATTTGAAAAATCAGTCATTTTGGAGAATATTCATAGAGTAAAATGATGAAATGTAAATAATTTTTGCAGTTTAGTTTTTTTCTGTTAGAAAAATTAGACATGACTATTCTGAAAAATCAAGCTTGGAAATGTTTTACTAGCTTTAATGAGAATAATCTCTTCTTATTGCTAAAAAAAAAAAAAATCCATTTTCTTTCCACTGGAATAATAGAAGAATGAGGGAAAATACATAGATTAACAAGAATTTTAAGTGAGTTAAAATTAACACAAATTTAAGTGAGTTGCCCCAAGATGGCCCCCACATTTTTAATCACAATACTCGCTGCTTTGAGGTGTTTTGGGTTTTTACTTTTTTATCAAACATACAGCTGAACCTTCTGGCAGAAACATTCACCTATTTAGTGATAGGTGCTAAAGTAGTGATATTAAGCAAGTATTAGTAAATATCCATAAAAACATTGAATACATACGCTTTCTTATCAGAAAACTATTCATAGCGTTTCACTACAGCCAGGCAGCAGAAACAAGCTATACAGCCTGTTGTGTGTAATCAACACGCTTTGAATTTTGAATATTGAAATATTCAAAATTTACTTACAGACCTTTAATACCTCCCAGAACTTATCTGGCAATTAATTTCAAATGCCATATCAAGGGGAAGAGGGGAATTAATATATTTTGCCAGTGATTTTTTTGTCAGAGACAGATGTAAAATGGTTCATTACGAAAAATCCCCATTTCTGTGCAGCTAGATACGAAAGTTTGAAGGAGGAGTGAAGAAGCTTTCCGCAGTATCGCTCCTTTGTGACGGTGACCATTTATCCGCTCGGGCTGCGCCGCGACTCCGGCATATGGGGGAAATCACAGAGCGACCTTTGGGGGAGCGTGAAAGTTTTCTGCGGCTGTGATGAGCAGAAGGGTCTCGCAATACCCGTCTTCGCAGTTATGGACCGTCCTTTGTCCTTGGAAAACGCAGCAACAAGGTGAAAGCTCCAGGCCTCAACTCCTTGATTTAACCCCAAGATGGAGGCTGGGATTTTCGAAGGCACCTGAGCGCGCGAGGGCTCCGCTCCCGTTGAATTTTAATGGGTTTTCAATGCTTGACTCCTTCAGGCTTCTCTGAAAACCTCAGCCTTGGTTCACCTGCCTGCTCAGGGGCTTGCCTAACAAGGTTTAACCCAAGGGGCAAAAGCTCTTCCGTGCAAGTCAGGCGCTCTCTTCCAAGCAGCTGCGCGTATGGCGGGAAACTGCGGCGCTCCTGCGTGCGGAGAGGGGCCGATGGAGGGGCCGGGGGAAGATGAGTTTGTTTTAAACTGGTTTGACTGAGCTGCAGACACGAGGCAGCACACCG
>NW_010514155.1:95383-95655 GCF_000687285.1 Phaethon lepturus
GGCCAGCGGGGCCCCCCCCCGCCTCTGCTGACTCAGCAGCTGTTCCGTGCCGGGCTCGGGCTGACAGTGACTCAGAGGCAGCGGGAGCGCGATTACGGCTCCTGGCTCAAACACCGAGTCTGTTGGGAGGAGGAGAAAAATTCATTAATTTATTTGGGACACTGGATGGTTTCCTCGCTGTCTGCAACAACAGGGCGTGAGCAGCCCCAGCTCCAGCTGCTGGCAGACGGGTTTTGCAAAAGCAAACGTTCCCTCCCCAGCGCCCGCCAGCC
>NW_010514156.1:0-2405 GCF_000687285.1 Phaethon lepturus
CAACCTTAGGGATTCTGTGATTCTGTGATTCAGCCTGTATTGAAACAGGGGGTTGCCCCAACCAAGCTGCAGGACCGTGCACTTGGCCTTGTTGAACATCAATATATTCGCACGGACCCATTCCTCAAGCTTGCCCAGGTCCCTCCAGATGGCATCCCATCCCTCAGGCATGTCAACCACACCACTCAGCTCAGTGTCATCTGCAAACTTGCTGAGGGTGCACTCAATCCAACTGTGCACGTCACTGATGAAGATATTAAAGAGTACTCATCCCCATAAGGACCCCTGAGGGACACCACTTGTCACTGATATCCATCTGGACATTGAGTCGTTGACCACTATCTTCTGGATGAGACCATCCAACCAATTCCTGAACTACTCAACAGTCCACCCATCAAATCCATACCTCTCCAATGCAGAGAGGAGGATGTTGTGCGGGACCATGTCAAGGGCCTTCGTAATTGTTTTAATAAACACCTAAATAATGGCTTTTACAGTTTAAGGAAAAAGACACAAGATGATAAATCAGTTGTGATGATGAACTTTAGTGATTTACAACAATGATTTTTTTTTTTTTCCATTTTTCATTTGGTAAGCTTCAATGGTCATGAAAATGAAGAATTGATGTTCTCTGAGCAAGCAAATTATTAATACACACAGATTGGTCCTTAGCAGTAAATCCTTCTTTCATCTTCTAGTCAAGGCTCTGGTAGGAGTACCTTGCCACTTGTTTCCCCCTCCATCATCTTTCAGAAATGTTGTGGCAATACTGCAAAGAATCTGTGGCAGATTAGGAAATGTCAGTTTAAAGTTTAAGTTTTATTTTTTATTTCATTAAGTTGTTGGGTCACGAATTATATATTAGGTACTTGCCAACAGACTTCAAGATGTGTCATTACTACTAGAATCATAGAGTCATAGAATCATAGCATGGTTTGGGTTGGAAGGAACCTTAAATATCATCTATTTCCAACTCCCCTGCCATGGGCAGGGACATCTTCCAGTAGACCAAGTTGCTCAAAACCCCATACAGCCTGGCCTTGAACACTTTCAGGGCATCCGCAGCTTCTCTGTAGAGCACTGCTGCCAAGCTTTTCCCACTATACTGCGCTCAAGGACTAGGTCTAAGAATAACAGGCATTTATAACTGATGTTTTTTGAAATGGAGTGAATTGGAACTGCAATGTACAGTTCTGCTACCTACATGTCCTGTTCAGGCTCTAGCTTTCCTGTAAAGACTAACGAGTAATAGGAATGTCCTGCAAATTGGGTCATCTAGTCACTTCCGTGTAGGTTTTGGAAACAGAATGTATATTTCTTAATATGAAGGAGAGGTCTAGATATTTCTAACGTTCCTCATCTGATGTGTTGCAAATTTGCATATGGGGAGGCTACCCTAAAAGGGAGTTACGTCAGTGTATAATAATTCTTAAAACTGAATAAGTAACAATTTAAAAGATTAATATTTTATGACAGTTTTTGAATACCCTCTGAATCCCAGCCTGTAGTTCTACTTCACAATGTCCCTACAAATAAGATTTATAGTGAACTTCCCTCCCCATGGGCCAGACAGTCTTCTCTAGGTGAAAATTAAAAAGCAATATCTGAAAGCCATGTCTTTTTTGGAAGGCTTAACCAGATGCCAGCATGACTGGTTTAATAAAGACTTAGCAATTAGCAGTTTTGATTTTCTGAATATATTTCCAAATATGGTGCAGATTCAGGTTATTTTCTTTTAAAAAACCTGATACCAGGTTTTCTAAATGCAATACCCACTTATTAGGCTGAGTGAACCTTAATCTTAGTCTCTTAAAGAGTAGGGACTTCTGATTATTTTTCTGTTTTTCTGGCTTTTTTTGCTCACCATACTCTTAGTCTCCAAATACAACAGTCTCTTTTGATGGTTTTGATGTTGTTCCCAAAAAATAAAAAGAAGGCAATTCAGGGTATCAAACTATGCAGCACAATACTTTGAAGCTTACTAAAGAAACTAAAATCTAGTAAGAGGTCATCCAGGCTATAGTAGTTTTTCTTTGAGTTAGAAACACTTCTCTCCCCTTTCTTTTAACTTTAAACTTTTTATTTTAGACTATGTTGCTTGCCTTGAAATATAGCTCAAACACAGAATTTCTGGGTACTCAAATGCTTTCCAAAAGTAAAATTTGTATGCCTATTTGATGGAGAGAGAGAATCTCAAAACCAAAAGAACCATATCAAATCTGTTCTTGCTTGTAGAGAGCAATAGTAATATTGTGTGTTGATACATAAATTGACATTTTTTATTCTGAAGATGTCCAAAAAGTAAGTTTATGTTGTAGTTTAGCCCCAGCCAGCAACTAGGCACCACGCAGCCGCTCACTCACTCCCCCATGGTGGGACGGGGGAGAGAATGGGAAGAGTAAAAA
>NW_010514156.1:2436-4113 GCF_000687285.1 Phaethon lepturus
GAGAAAACTCATGGTGTGAGGTAAAGACAGTATAATAGGGAAAGCAAAAGCCACACATGCAAACAAAGTAAAACAAGGAATTCATTCACCACTCCACATGGGCAGGTAGGTGTTCAGCCATCTCCAGGGAAGCAGGGCTCCATCACACGTAATGGTTTCTTGGGAAACAGACGTCATTACTCCAAACATCCCTCCACCCCTTCTTTCTTCTTTCTCCTTTGTTCCAGCTTTATATACTGAGCATGATGTCATATGCATGGAATATCTCTTTGGCCACTTTGGGTCAGCTGTCCCAGCTGTGTCCCCTCCCAGCTTCCCGTGCACCTCCAGTCTTCTTCCTAGCAGGCCAGCACGAGAAGCTGGCCTGGCCTTGACTACTTAGCAACAACTGAAAACATCAGCACATTATCAACATTTTCTCATCCCAGATCCAAAACACAGCCTCACACTAGCTTCTGTGAAGAAAATTAACTCTATCCTGGTTGAAATCAGAACAGTGTAAAAGAAGTTTTAAACGGAACCAAGGCTTTTAAAAATAAATCCCGGGATCTATTCTGTAGTGGTTAAAATCAGCAAAGACATCTCTCGTACCTCCACCCTTTAGATGGAATGTTGATAGGATAAAATGAGGGATAATTAGGAAAGGAAATGGTATTGCCATATTCTAGGCTTTTGATGTCTCTTGTCTTCTGCACCCAGGTGCTACTTTGGGCTTCCACTAACCTCACAGTCCACAAAACCAGCAATGCAATAGTTATTCTTTCATGCATTTTGGAGACTCACTTCTGATTACATGCCTGCCAAGTTAACCATTACAAACCTAATTCCATTGCTCTCAGTCGATATTTAGGGTACAAAAGGAAATTAGTATAATTCCCTAAAAGCATGGATATAGACCTGTGTGCACAGTACATGCAAAGTCCTCTAGGATTTAGCTTTCCATGCATGCACATTGAACAACTAGGACTAGCAATTGGTATGAACTTTCTTGCTGGGCAAGTTGCTCTGTGGATTGTCCTGAAATCATGAGAGGTTACAGCAGATAAAACCTTAGTCATTCCTTTGTTGCACTGAATGCTTTAGTAATGCAGTTGTACTTAGTGTGTTGGCTGAACTATATATGCATAGATTCACAACATGGTTTTGGACTGCTTCAGTCCAAAAGTTCGAGCTGATAAAACTCTGCTTAGCAGTTTTATGACCCTTGGACAAATAAACTGACTTTTGCTTTTGAGATGAACATTCCCTCTGTACTTGTAGTTTTGTCTCCAATTCACCATGAAATATAAAATATATGACCAACTAAATAAAATTAACATGGTTAAAAAAAAAGCTTTTCAGGGAAAAGCTATGCAATAATATTATAACTCAATATTTCTTGTTGTTAATTTCAAGATTACTTGCAAGATTCAGTGTTTCATCTCTCATTTTCCAGGACTATGTCTTCAATAGTTCAATATGGACTTTATGAGGTAGAAGGGTTGTTGCAACTTTCTGCTGAATTGGATGATAGTGCAGTACTGTAGAAATGTGCAATTGTTTTGAAACAGGAATATAGAAAAAGCAAGAAGCAGGGTGGCTTTGTAACCTCTCAACTTGGGCAGTCAGACCTTAACAGGCAGACAGATTTTAGTTCCTAAGTTCATATCTATATACATGTTATTATTATTTTTTTTT
>NW_010514157.1:0-14904 GCF_000687285.1 Phaethon lepturus
TTTATATATATATATGTACTAGCTTAGAGCATACATAAGGAGGAATGGCCATAATAATGGCAAGTCTATCATACAGGAGGAAGCTAAATGAAGATGCCTGTTAAAACAATAATCAAAAGAAGATTGTCCTTGATAAATACAGTGACAAAAGATGAAGAATTCTCTGAAGGACAACCTAGGCACAGATAACAAACGCTGTCCATGAATAAATGTGGGTTGTAAATCAGAAAAATCTTTGAAGTAATAGAGTGGAGTACTAAATGCTCTCTTCAGTAAATTTTTCAAGAAGTGTGAACTTCGTTGAAACGTAACAACTTTGTGAGATTTATATAGCTACGAGAATGTCCTGTGACGAAAGTAAAACTACTTTGAAAAATGTGGACGGAACAGTAAAGCTCACAATTTTGAGACTTAAAAAAATCTCCACCTATTATAGATTTGAAATACACCTAATTCATGAGTCCTTGTCCCCTTACTTCAGGCTTCCTAAAACCGTCTCTGAGATATGCTGAGCTTACCACCATTAGTATGCAAGGCTAGCTGCGTCACCGATCTGGTTCCCAAAACATCTGTAATATTAACACACATCTCGTAGGAGAGGGGATGGACCACACATAAACAACTTCCACTCTGGGAAAATTAATCGCATTAGTAAACATGTTTTAATTAATGTGGCATTGAAAGCAGTTTATTACTTAATTTAGATAGATAAATCATGTTAACCACAAATAAACAAAAAATTTAAAGACACCAATTCTTGCCCTTGTTACAACTAAAATTACTTTAGCTAATAGGTTTTTCAGCATGAAACATTTTCCTACGGCAAACAAGCTGGCTGGGTACAGACGTGCTCTGACAAGCTCTGCTGGATGTTTTTCTGCATCTAATGTGCGTGCACACACATACACAGAGCGCAATACCAGTGGTCTTTTCCTTCTTCCTTCCCCCCCAAAATGCAACAGCTATGAAATACCATAAAGTGCTTTAGGTATAAAAGAAACATCACTGGGTTTTGGAAGCTCTTCCATCCATCACCAGTACACATCATCTTATAAATCTTACCCAGCATTAAAAGACTACGGGGAGGCTTTAATTTAAAGAGTGAGCAACTAGAAATGTTTTTAACATGCTAAAATTTACTAAGTATAAATGATGAATATCTGCAAGAGCACCATGGAAAGATGCAGAAATTTGACAGAAAATCTTTTTTTTTTTTCCCCTTCCCCCTTTTAGCATGGTAATACTAAAAAGCCCTGAAAAGGGGTGGTAGTGTTATGCCATGATCAGCAGGGCATTTAGTCCCATAAGCATGGATCAATGAATCCTAACCACAATTTCATAGCTGTCCATGCTGCGTAAAGAAAGCAAATACTAAGCAATCTACCTAACACCCGAGTTTCATTTTTTTTAATTTTAAAAGCAGTATACACAGTATAAAAAGCACGAAGGTGCGCTTTATGATTTCATAGCGATAGTGTTTCATAAATAACCAAAAACTGTAGTTTTTGGAGGTTGCTTTCGGTACTGGAATTTACTTGCATCTTGGAGACACTTAACATTTGTGACATTCCTCTGTAAAAACAGGTGGAAAACAAGTCTTCAAGCGCGTTTGAACAACCAAAGTTCAGCAGCACCTGGAGCTGCCCCAAGGGAAACCGAAGGTCATCTGCCCTACAGTACAAAATCCTCCCTGCAAGGCAGTAGCGCAGCAACGGCACTCTCTCCATGTTACGTGATGTTTTAACTGAGTACAAAATACATCTTCACTTACTGAAGGATATGAATAAAATCAGCTAAATGAATAAGGTTTCAAGAGACTTCTTTGAATTTGGAGACTATTCATTCTAATGAGAAATAGCCTATTAAAACCATTCCTACAAAGTCTCCCAAACCAAAATCGCACCTAAGCACTAGCTTGAAATTTGCTATGCAATAGAGATAACATCAAGGCCTCCTTTTGACTGATTAAATCACAAACCTATCTCTCCGAGAGGTTAAAATTTAAATGAAGGCTTAGCAAATCCCATCAGATTGTCAAATATGGATATTATGTAGGAACCCCATCTGTTCATGCAGCAGCATGAATATGCAACGTGACTGTTGCTGCAACACTTGCATTCACATTGCGGAAAATTTACAAGCAAGCAGTTCCTGAGTGTAATTAAATCAGGAACAAAGTTCTGAAAACACATCCAATAGACTGCTTGCCACAAACACGAGCTTTGACGCTCTAAGTTTACATTTCTCTTCCTCTCACGTGCTGAGATGATGAAACTTTACAGCAGAGGTGTGTTATCCTTTCCACTTACATCGAGTGTAAGTGCTGCTGTACATATCCATTAGCAGTTTCACAGGTAAGGAGAGCTTGGTTGGAGGCCACAGGGTTGGACAAGTTCTTCGGAAGGGCTGTATACTTGCCTGCAGACTATACACACAACAACCGTGAACTAACTTTACTGTCAGGGTTTGATAAATTCTTCAGTACACCTCACATCTGTCACAATTCATGCACGTGCTCACTCAATCCGGCAAACATTCGGTTCATGCCATAATTTTCCTTTTTTTTTTCCCTTATAGGTCAGGTTCTGAAGTTTTTAAGCGTGCACATACTAACCTCTGACTAAAGATGGGTTTGGGTAAAGTTCTACATCCAGCAGAACGTAACCGCAGCCACGCTTTCCACAGCACCGCCAACTGTGTGTCGGCAGAGTGAAAACTGACGCACAAGAAAAAGAATCAACAGCACATTTAGGATGGGGGGAAGAGGTTGTCCAGCCGACAACCCAACTGACTGATTTGGCTGTAACTGAGCAAAAGAAACCACATGACCAGTCGTGAACTTTTTCGATAGGAATGCTATATATTCAAGGTGACAGCAACTGCCAAAACATAAATTAATTCTGTTTTTATGGATGCCAGACAGTTCTCCTGGAAAGCATCACTAGGATGGTAGCTTGTTGTAGCAATGTATAAATTCTGGGTCGGTGGTAACAAAAAAAATGCCTCCCATCACAAGATAAAGTATTTCATCTTGACCAGCAAATATCTACAGCATCACATTTCCGCTATTAAGTAGAAATCTACTTCGTTACTTTTGAGAGGTTTTGGCATTCATTTTTTACGTCTAGCCTGCATGTTTTACTCTGCAAGTTTCCTGTGAAATACTTGCTACCTATAAAAGGTCAGGAATTCGCATAACAGAAGCTACCTCAAATCACCAGGTAGGCAAAGTTTGTTTCTACCAAATATAACCAAGTTAAACAACAGTTGCACACACTTATCTGTAATAGCTTGCTCAGCATATTAACTATAATTTTCTAGACTTAACCTAATTACAAAAAGTAAATATATGCTGTAGCACAATTTATGCTTCTCAATTTCCACTAAAGAGGCCCTGGATTAGAATAAAAGCTGAATCAGGGGTAAGGTATAGTTGCAAATTTGCGTAAGTTCCTCCTCCGCAGTATTTTTGACTTTCGGCTATAGCTAGTGCTACCCAGTGGCATCTAAAGAAGCAACAGATTCAAGAGAAATTAAGTAAACTCTCAGTTCAGCAAAATATATCCAGCAGCTTCCAATCAAATGCAACAGGAATTAACAGGGCTGCAAAGCTTTAAAGAAAGTTTTCTAATTCAAACAACTGAAACTCAACACATTTCAGAACAAGCTAACAACAATCTAGAAAATGACACTGGATAACAGCACAACTGTCTGCCCTGGAAGAAAATACTAAACCCATGTCACACAAATTCTCGGCTCTCTCTGATACCATGCACAAGACATTTCTCATAACACTAGGATTAAACAGAGGAGGAGTCTGCACAAACGTGCACACACAGATATACACAGAGTTCAACACATACAAGGAATAAACAGACAGATTGGATTTCTGTGTCTCTCCAAAACACAGCAGATGTTTCTTCAAACTCAAGGCATAATTACTTTTAATAAGGAATTAAACAAAAGCAACTACCATCTTTAGGTTAGGGTTTTGTTCTCTATTAACCTTTTTCAATGATTAGAGGAAGTTGTTTCTCATCGTAATCTTTAAAAAAAAACAACACAATATCCTCACAAAGCATCTGACAAATGTGCAATAACTGTCTATGAAGGAGGAAGCTGGACCCTGACATACAAAACACCCTGGCCTGCTTTTCTCAGGAGGTCAAACGAAGGACAGATACATGAAAAGCACTACTTTGGCAATATTTACATTTGTAAAGCAAAATATTTATCTAACTTTTATTTCAACCTCTCCGATCAGGCACTTCCCAATTAAATGCTCCTGCCGACAGGTCTCCCCCACGGCCACCCCACCTTCCCAGGTGCCCTTGCACAATAGGTAGAAGGGTCTGCAAGTGGAACCAAACTGTAACGGTGATGATGGTTATCTAGCTCGGAGACGTCGCCAAGTTTAAGTCAGCCTATGCCCCGCATCAAAGTTGCTGCCATAAAAAAAAAAAAAAAAAGATGGGTCATTGTCATAGGAGACTACTCCCTTCTGAAGGGAACAGAAGGTCCAATACGCAGACTGGACCTACTTCTTCAGGGAAGTCTGCTGCCTCTGCCCCCCCAAAAAAGGTGCTCCAAAAAAAAAAAAAAAAAAAAAGAGATGGGTCATTGTCATAGGAGACTCCCTTCTGAAGGGAACAGAAGGTCCAATACGCAGACTGGACCTACTTCTTCAGGGAAGTCTGCTGCCTCCCTGGGGCCTGTGTTAAAGATGTAAAGAGAAAGCTTCCTACCCTGGTACGGCCCTCAGATTCCTACCCATTATTGATTTTTCAGGTAAGCAGCGATGAAGTTGCAATAAGAAGTCTGAGGGCAAACAAGAGAGGCTTCAGGGCCTTGGGACAACTAGTTTAAGGGATCAGGAACACAAGTAGAGTTCTCCTCTATCCTTCCAGTTGCAGGGAATGATGAGGGAAGAAACAGGAGGAGCCAGCACATCAATCCCTGGCTCTGAGCCCAGTGTCGCTGGCAAAATTTTGGGTTTTTACATCATGGGTCAGCCTACACAACAGCAGGCCTGCTGGCGACAGACCAGGTACACTTGTCTCAAAAGGGGAAAAGGGTCTTTATGCAGGAGTTGGCAGGAAGAGCTTTAAACTAGATTTGAAGGGGGAAAGGAATAAAACCAGCCTCACTAGAGATAAGCCTGGGGGCGGCACACCAATGCTTGAGGGACGGTGTGCTAGCAAGGTCCTTCAGTCTGCCGCCTCTGTGGAGGTAGGGGATAGAGATCCATGCGTCAAAGCGGCAAGGGTTATTGATGTGTTAGAAGCCACAGAAGCACCTGAGAATGGTCATGTAGGAATCCGGGCTTCACCCCCAAAAAAGGCAGTGGGATCAATAGCCCACCTGCAATGCATCTACACCAATGCATACAGCATGAGCAACACACAGGAGGAGCTGGAAGCCATCGTGCAGCTAGAAAACTATGATATAGTCGTCATCACGGAAACATGGTGGGACGACTCGCACAACTGGAGCGTTGTAACGGATGGCTGCAAACTCTTCAGAAGGGACAGGCAAGGAAGGAGAGGTGGTGGGGTAGCCCCGTATGTTAGGGAGCTTTTTGACTGTCTAGAATTTAATGATGGGGACGATAGGGTCGAGTGCTTACGGGTAAGACTCAGGGGGAAGGCCAATAAGGCAGATGTCATGGTGGGAGTCTGTTATAGACCACGCAACCAGGATGAAGAGGCAGACAGAATATTCTGTAAGCAGCTGGGAGAAGTCTCACAATCGCTAGCCCTTGTTCTCATGGGGGACTTCAACTTATCAGATGTCTGCTGGAAAGACAATACAGCAGAGAGGAAACAGCCCAGGAGGTTCCTGGAGTGTGTGGAAGAGAACTTCCTGACACTGCTGGTGAGTGAGCCAACTAGGGAAGGTGCCCCACTCGACCTGTTGTTTGTGAACAGAGAAGGACTTGCGGGTGATATGATGGTTGGAGGCAGTCTTGGGCACTGCAATCATGATAGAGTTTTTCATTCTTGGAGATGTAATGAAGGGGATCAGCAAAACTGCCACCTTGGAATTCGGGAGGGCAGACTGTCATGTTTAGGAGCCTAGTTGAGAGAGACCCTTGGGAGGCAGTCCTGAAGGGCAAAGGAATCCAGGAAGGCTGGGCATTCCTCAGGAAGGAAATCTTAAAGGTACAGGGGCAGGCTGTCCCCATGTGCCGAGAGATGAGCCAGCAGGGAAGAAGACCGGCCTGGCTGAACAGAGAGCTTTGGCTAGAAGTCAGGAAAAAAAAGAGAGTTTATGACCTTTGGAAGAAGGGACAGGCAACTCAGGAGGCCTACAAGAATGTTGTGAGGTTATGCACAGAGAAAATTGGATGAGCCAAAGTCCAACAAGAACTTAATCTGGCTACTGCCATAAAAGATAATTTTTTTTTTCTATAAATACATTAGCAATAAAATAAAATACTAACTTTAATAGTAAGACCAGTTGTTCTCTGGGTACCCAGTCCCCTGAGCTGTAAGACGGGGAGGAAAATGACGCCCCCATAATCCAAGGGGAAATGGTTAGCGACTTCCTACACCACTTAGACACACACACAAGTCTATCAGGCTGGATGGGATCCACCCAAGGGTAGAGGGAGCTGGCAGAAGTGCTCACCAAGCCCTTTTCAATTGTTTATGAGCAGTCCTGGCTAACCCGGGGTGAGGGGGGGGGAAGGGGTGTGTGTCCCAGATGACTGGAGGCTTGCCAATATGACATCCATCTATAAGAAGGGCCAGAAGGAGGATCTGGGGAACCACAGGCCTGTCAGCCTGACCTCGGTGCCAGGGAAGGTTATGGAACAGATCCTCTTGAGTGCCATCACGCAGCACGCACAGGACAACCATGTGATCAGGCCCAGTCAGCATGGGTTTATGAAAGGTATGTCCTGCTCGACTAACCTGATCTCCTTGTATGACAAGGTGACCTGCTTTGTGGATGAGGGAAAGGCTGTGGATGTCGTCTACCTAGACTTTAGTAAAGCCTTTGACACCATTTCCCACAGCATTCTCCTGGAGAAACCGGCTGCTCACAGCTTGGACAAGTGTACTCTTCCCTGGGTAAAAAGCTGTCTGGATGGCCAGGTCCAAAGAGTTGTAGTGAAGGGAGTTAAATCCAGCTGGCAGCTGGTCACAAGTGGCATGCTCAGTACTGGGGCTAGTTCTGTCTAATATCTTTATCAATGATCTGGATGAGGGGATCGGGTGCACCCTCAGTAAGCTTGCAGATCACAACAAATTAAGCAGACACTTACTGTTGGACAACAAGCGTTGATCTGCTTGAGGGTAGGAAGGCTCTGCAGAGGGATCTGGGGGTGCTGGTCCACAGCTGGCTGAATATGAGCCAGCAGCATGCCCAGGTGGCCAAAAAGGCCAACAGCATTCTGGCTTCTGTCAGAAATAGTGTGGCCAGCAGGACTAAGGAAGTGATCATCCCCCTGTACTTGACACTGGTGAGGCTACACCTCAAATACTGTGTTCAGTTTTGGGCCCCTCACTACAAGGAAGACACTGAGGTGCTGGAGCGTGTCCAGCAAAGAGCAACGGAGCTGGTGAAGGGTCTGGAGCCCAAGTCCTGCGAGGAGCAGCTGAGGGAACTGGGGGTGTTCAGCCTGGAGAAGAGGAGGCTGAGGGGAGACCTTATCGCTCTCTACAACTCCCTGAAAGGGGGTTGTGGGGAGGTGGGTGTTGGTCTTTTCTCCCAAGTAATGAGCGATAGGACAAGAGGAAATGGCCTCGTGTTGCGCCAGGGGAGGTTTAGACTGGATATTAGGAAAAATTTCTTCACTGAAAAGGTTGTCAAGCACTGGAACAGGCTGCCCAGGGAAGCGGTTGAGTCACCATCCCTGGAGGGATTTAAAAGACATGTAGATGTGGTGCCTAGGGACATGGTTTAGTGGTGGACTTGGCAGTGTTGGGTTTACAGTTGGACTTGATGATCTTAAATGATTCTAAATGAAAAAACAAAACAAACCACCACCCCCAAAACCAAACGAAACCAAACAAAACCCCAAGCAAACAAACAAACAGCCTCTTCCTCTCTTCCAAGCAATAGTCAAAATGTTCACCATAAAAAAAAAAAAAAACCACCAAAAAACCAACCACCAAACCCAGACCTTGGAATCATGAAAGTGTAAATAAAAGCAGCAGAGATGACTTCACATACCGCTAGTCACAACCAGAGAAAGTACATAAGTAATTTTTAGTATTTGGACATATACCTACTTATGGCATGACTTTCACATTATAATACCATTTTTATTTTAGTTAGGTTTTAAGACTAAGAGAGGTTTTGAAATTAAGTGCACAACAAGCCCTCAGAAATTCAGTCTCAGTTCTTCCAGAAACAAGTGGATTTCTACCTTGTCTGTGAGGACAGATGCAAGTCACTTCAATACCTCAGCTGACCTGTAGTTTCAGGTTGCATAAATCAACCTTTTCTATGTACAGTACTACATGCATAGAGAACCAATCTACAACAAAGGTTAAGTGTTTATCATTGTGCTTATTTCCTTGTTTTCACGTTTGCCCAAAAGCTTTGATTTGGAAGTACGATTTGGACATAAGTAGCAAAACATTACCGGGGACACAATTTCTCTTACATCCATATTTCAGTATTGGAATGCAGATGCAGAAGCTGAGTAAAGGTATTCGGTTCATATTTCCCCCTGCGTCTAGTTCTCCCTGCGTCTAGTTCTCCCTTCTCTCCCAACAGAAGCCGGTGCCAGAATTTGCAACTTCTGACAGAAAACGGCAGGAAAGCGGTAGCCAAGTAAGTCCCCAAGAATCCCTTTGTTGTTAACATTTCAGTGGAAGTGATCTGAAAGCAAAGAGTGGGGTCCAGGCCAAAGTAGCGGTGAACCACAATGAGAGAAAATGGGAAGCTCTCAAGAGGGACAGATGCATTCAACTGATTTATAATTTTAGGCATGCATAATAATCTTGGAGTTCGGACAGAAAAGTGTCTCTGATGTACTTCCCCCCTGCCACGGAGCTTGGTCAAACTGAGATGACAGATGACGCAAACACCTTTTTAATTCTCCATGACTCCCCCAAGATATTTTACACATTGGATTTGGGCCCTGTGTCCATTGCAACCAACGGCTACACTTCCACAACCTTCTTTAGAGTATCGCTTCACACTATGAAGCTGCACTTCAAGGACGTTTCTCTGAAGCATGTGAGAAGAGCAGCAGAGTATACCAGAATTCCTTTTCTCCCATAATCCATGTGGAAATACGTTCAAGTACATGCTACAATTTTATTTTTTTCTAGCACAAACCTCTCAGTAAGAACACCAGCAACAAGCTTTAATCAGAACAAGAGCAATATGTACATCTTCAAATTCTGATGTAATTTAAGGCCCATCAGTGTATGAGCTATAAAGAGAATCTCGTTTCATAAGAGCAACAACAGTCATAATGGAGAGAGAAAATAAATCCTTTGCAAAGAAACACATTAGTAGCATTATCAAAAACATATAATATTTGCTATGCATAATTTAAATATGAACTGCCAGGAAAATTAATTTCAAATCTAGTGTGAACTGTCAGAATAAATTACTACCAACCAACACTCATCACAGTGAGTTTCAACGTCCTCATTCTCATCGGTATTTGAAAACTCTTCAGATTTTCACTAAAACCAAAACATAACAAAAGTTCCAAGTCTTCAAAACAGAACACCTAACCAAAAATCAGATTTTTTTTTTATTTTTTTTTTTTAAATAACACTCTTACGAGTGCTTGCTACTACTCTGAGCTTTCCGAATGGACTCAATTTTAACAGATAGAACCAGTAACCTGCTAGATTACAGTAATTTGCAACTGAAACAAATACTTGCAGATAAATACGCAAATGTATCTATGTTAAATCACAACATCTATGTCAAACTGACATAGATGCCATGACTAAGCTGAAGGACAGAAAGAGCACAAACATTAAAAAAAGGGCAACCACACGTTAGCAGGTATGCCTTCTTACATACCATGGAAAAACATTTTTAAAAACATTCGTAACGCACAGAGGAAGGCAAGCATACTGCCTCCTGACAGGTAATTAACCTGAGAAACAGGCTAGAGCAAGATATTGAAGAAAAGAGCTGAAATCCCAAGCTTAATGCTTGTCCTCCCAAGGACAAAAATCTGCTTCGCTGGCAATTAAATGCCCTTCAGCATAGTACTCTATGTGTGGGAATAACTTCATGTGTACATAAGAACAGAAAGTAGCATCAAAAATAGACGTGTTATAATAAACTTGCAGAGGTAAACGTTTGCTTCAGAGATTTAAGAACTTCAGCTAGATTAGGAAGAATTATTTTCTCTTCCTATGGAGTACAGGAAGCCTTATTAGAGCTTGTCTTCCTGTAAAACATCTGGCACTGACTGACACAGGCAACCTAACTAAATGAAATGTAGGTCTAGTGACACAACAAAAATATTTATCTCTGTGTCATGAAAAACTACACTGAAAAATACTACCCTGTATGCTTTCTATTTCATTCCTCTCCCTAAGGTATTTTAAATCACTTTAGGGACGATGAGGTGCTTTACTTGGACAGCGCTAGACACTGAAATACCCTTCCCACAGCAAGATTGCTCAATACTTGCCACTAAAACACTGTTCTGAAAGGGTGGGGTTTTCAGGCTCCTCACCCATCAGAGCTTGTTGCAGGGAAGGCAACCACTCTCATCACCTCCGGCTATGCCCGGCATTCGCCGTCACAAGCTCATAGGAAATACTCTCTTCTTTGAAGAATAGGAAGATGCTGAAAAAGATTTGGGAAATTTCCCGCTAAGAAGGAAGATAAACAAGCAGTGAAGCCTCCGAGGCTTTAAGCTCAAAAGCTCACTGAAGCTAATGGAACGGCTGGTGTCTGAAAGCTCACGAGAGCTTTTTGACAAAGAAGTGGTAACCTCCAGCTGATTCTTACATTACTCTTAATAACATGTATGCCCATAAACAAAGCGGTTTGTATTTCTGCTGCGGCAATCTAAGGGTTGGGAGAGGCGAGTCCAGGCAGTATTTACAAAAGCACCCTAGAAAAGAAAAAGGACTGGAACATCATCCTCCTCCCAGATGCCATCAAATGGCCATCAAACGCACAGTGCTTTTGGCCACTAGAGAGAAAACGTCAATAGGAGTTACTGGCAAAAATTACACCCCATGAAAATATATCAGTAATTGATCTTTTCAAGTAAGATCAGAAAAGCGAACGCTTATCTCTCTTTTTTTTTTTTTTTAAAGTCAGAAAACGAGGCCCAAACCTGTTAAGAAAATGGGATCTGTTTATATGAAATCAATTTGGATCAAAGCCAGAAGACTCTGAAGACAAGATAAAAGATGTACGGATAATAACAAAAAGAAGATGATGATTTGTTAATTATTTGCTATTTGGAACAGACAAGGGAAAAGTGAAGTCACCTCACAGAAGTTGACTTTTATCTACATTGCTTTCAACACAAGAAAAACAACACAGGGAAGCCCAAACCAGCACACTTTGGAAACCGAGTAGTAAGAAAATCCCAACGACTTCATTAGATCAAGAGACACAGAACCCAGAACCAGCAAACATATATTCTTCACTTTACTCTTAGTTTTCTGCATGCTTGTTCACTGTTTCACTTAATTTTAGAGGGGGATGCTACATACCCTTTTTTTCTTTTTAAAAATCAGCAGCATAATCAAATCATGCAAACTTGTCTTGAACATACTCTACTGATACAAAACTAGCTGCTTGATACCCTAATATCAATTTAATACTTAAACTTAGTAAATGCCAAGTCAAAGCTCAGAACTTTCAAGTGCAGTCTAAGACTACTTTAAGAGGAGATTATATGTTATACGAGCAAGCAAAAGCATTTTTGCTATATTGAAATGAAGAGATTTAAATTGCAAATATGTATTATTTCTACTACTAAACTGAGAAAAACAGGGAATTACCACACAAGTCAAATGCTGAAGTCGTCATTTCTTTTTAAGTGTTTTTACTACATCTTGGACTATAATTTGTAAATAAAAGCATAGCAGATACAAATAAGTGATCATCCACTTAAAAGCACAAAGGTCACTTCTGCTACAACAGGGGGCATCGCTTCCTTGCCCCTCCAAAATAAAACCAAAGCCCATGCCTCCGCACACACGCAATTAGTCTGAAATTTCCCTGTGACTATACAAGGAAACAGATGAGAACACACCATCATCGGCATAAGTCCGTGCCCAGATCAGTTCCTCGGTTTAGCAGGACTACTAAAGTAAGGATTCGGATAAATCTCCAAGAACATTTATAGCTGAGATGACAGAGGGATGGAGAGACAAGCACTGTTATGACTGGGCTGAAGCCAGATAAATAACTTCTAATTTCAAAGCTACCTTAAGGAAGTTTTGTTGAGTCTGGAGAGTCTTGACTCTACCATATTATACATTGAAACTGCTCTTCAATCTTGCAAGCAATAAGGCCCAAATGCAACACTGCGCTTAGAAGACTTCCAGAGAGCCAGGCACTGTACAAAGGATACGCATTTCTAAGGCAAGAACCTTGTAACTCTGCTCACAGATGAATCTGACCCCATGAACAGTCCTTTAGATTTACATTATAGTTGCTATTTCAAGTAAGAAGTATGAAACACAAAAAGTGAACTGCTACCTCATCATAAAGCAGTTCAGATGCGAGTAGAATGAAACTTCCAATTTAGATTTGAAAAGCAGTACCTTAGTTATAAGCTGTATACCTATTATCAGCCAGGAGAAAGTATCACAGTTTGAGGCTTTTTAATGTTTAGTTTTTGCACCACAAGTGCAATTAAAGCACACTTTTCTGCAATTGAAGAATTGCCTAATAGGAATCTGAAGATTTCTCCAAGAAGCTTGATCTTGAAAAGCTCTTTAGTAGATTTCGAAAAGCTAAAAACCCAAACCACCACAAAAACCAGCCAAGCAAATAAAACCCCTCAAATATTTCTGGAATCACTGAAAACAGAGATAGAAACACATTCCCTACATTCACGGACATGACATCACGTGCATTCTGATAAGAAAGGATAGTTCACAGTCCAGCTTTGAAGTGTAACCCCTTCCTTTACAGGCATATGTGCTAAACCTATAGAAAAAAATGTCTGTGTGAATTTTGCCTCATTCCACCTTATGAGCTAAATTCTCCCAAATATGCTTCCACTTGTTAATGGACTACACCAAGGATCAACTTCGTCCTGCACGAACAGTCAAAGTAGTACAAAAAATAAAGCTTGAAATACAGTATGTTCCAAAGGATGACTTCTAAGGAAGACAAAGTTTTTATTAATTTAGCCTTACCATTTCAAGATTTATCCCATCATACATAAAACCCACAACACATAAGTAACCTGGTGCTGATCTTGCTACAGCTTCTCACGCTGGAAGGTGCTTATATCTATGAAGTCACACAGAGTGTTGTGGTTTATTTTAAGCATCAAAATTCAACAGATCATGTTATTGTGCTAACAAAAGTAAAAAGGAAGATCTGTTTTAAGCAAAATCGGGAAAATATTTCATCTCAAATATTATCGTTTTCTTAATCTCTCTCCCTTCAAGTCCATAACTCTACAAAGGAGTATTTTAAGTACCTTTTGAAAAATAAAGGAAAATAAATCTTGCAGTGAGAGTACGAAAACTAAAATTCAGCGAAAACTAAAAAGGGAATTTTCACACAACTTGCATGAGCTGAAAATAAAGAGTATTGACACAAGATCTTCATCAAAGCGCAGCAGAACATGCCATGATGTCATATGTAACATATTCTGTTCACATTTAATCAATTAATTCCAAGTGCAGCGATTCCTGTGCATCAAATAACGTTAAGGGAGAATAATCTGTAATACACAACATCCTAGCACAAGCATTCTGACTTGGGATTTAACAAGCGACAGCCATATCGCCACTAAGCCTTACTTTTGACAACAGAACACACAGTATGCGTACGTTCATCTCAAATGTGTCATAAAGGGCTTCCACTGATAATGAAAATACCTAGGAAATATATGCATGGCACAGGAAGTACAAACCAGCTGTACAGCAGGTATTATGGTTGAGTTGTACCAATAAAACAGTTTATCACTTAATCAGAATGACTTGCTTCACAAATGGTTAGCTCATAAAGTTAAAATATTCTTCCTTAACGTAATTTTCTTCTCATAACAAAGCGTAGCGTGAGGTGGAAGTACACTTTTTCCTCGCACATTCATCTGACGATAGGCCTTAACGTTCATGTTTAAATGCAACAGAAACATCGAACTCAGTAAAACTGTAATATTTAAAATAAAAGCTATAACAGAAACTCACTATGTCGCAACCTTCCCCCACAAAATCGGCTTACAAAATGCTTGCAAGCTGATATTCAAAGTTATTTAGATATAAAAATGAAGAGGCCGCATTTTGTTAAATTGTTTTAGCATTTGTACATCTTCTCTTGAAATGCCTCACAGCAACCCCAGACCTCCAAGCAGTCAACCCGTGAAACATTTAACACAGAGAAAAAGAAAACAAGCACCAAGGAAATGGAAAAAAAAAAAGTAAACAAATGTATTAAGAAATGTATTAAATAATTAGGCTTTTTTTTAAAAAAAAAAAAAAGCTTATCACAGGAACGCAAAAAACGGGGAGGAGGCACCATAAATACTAGGTTGAAATATACTCACCCCTAGCCGAGAGCTTTTTGGTGTTGATGATTTTGGCAGCGTACTCCTGGCCCGTGGTGATTTTCATGCATCTTCTCACGACGGAGAACGCCCCTCTGGAAACCGAGAAGCGGACAAAAACTGTCAGTCCAACCGAAACGGCTTGCTGCCATTCCCGGCCCGAGGGTTTTAACGGGTTTCAACGACAGAGGTGTGTGATGTCGGCACAATATGAAAAAAAA
>NW_010514158.1:0-5368 GCF_000687285.1 Phaethon lepturus
AAGGAATCTTAGTAAGTTTTGGGTTGATTATGCTGCCAAGCTTTATATGATTTGATACTGTGGTTTATCTCAATATCATTAGTGAATTTGATTGCTGCTATTTTGTATTAGATTGTTGCCATTCTAAAGTTACATCAAGCACAACACGTATCACTACACCAGAATCCCTGATACCCTATCCATTTAGTCATAAACTGTTGACCAAGTCTGGGACTAGGAGCGGATTCAGCTGCACCTAGACTCCTCTATGAGCAGGAGCTTAGAAAGCAAGGGCGTCCACTCTGAACCTCATGACTCAATGGGAGGGCATTCCTTTACTTCCCTTACCTAACCTTAGTCATAATTCATTGACCATGTCTGGGACTAGGGGTGGATTTTGGTCCACTCTGAACCTCGTGACTCAATGGGAGGGTCTCCCTCATTTTCTTTCCCTTTCCCAATCCTTAGACATAAACTGTTGACCAAGTCTGGGAGTAGGGGTGGATTTCAGTCCATTCTGAACCTTTTGACTGAACAGTAGCTTCTCCCCTACTTTCTCTCCTCAATAGACACATTAACTTGATTTCATACATGAGTAAATCATTCCAATTTAATTATAAATTGTTTTCTCCCTGTATACCTTTTCCATGTTGAATAAGTGATAGAGTGGACCTTGCCATTGAATTCTGTTAAGTCACACTTCTTACAAACTTATGTTAAACTCATTCGCTTTCTGATATCTTTAGTATGGTATCTTTAGGTAATTCTTTAAGCAGCCTAACTTATTAATTCATGACAAGCTTCTCTTAGACAGGTCCTTCATTTCTTTTTGGAGATTTTGGAGCATTAAAGAGGAAGTTTTAGAGCAGCATACCATCGTTATCGGGGATAATTATCAACAAAATCTACCTGCTGCTCTTGAAACTCTAATGGGTTTATGTGAGCTGGGAGAAAGCTTTGTCAGAAATGGCAGAGGTGCAGAACATCATCCTGTTCCCAAATTCCCAGAATGGATCTGCCTCCAAGACACTGGCTACATCCCTTCCTCCTCCAAATAATTTGTTTTGATGACAAAGTCTCTCTGATTTTGCATTCAGTGCTAGAAAATGTGAGTGTGCAGAGCTCTCTTCCGGCTCCTTTGGTTAAATCTCTTTTGGTTATTCCCCTTGGACAAAAATGGGAAATTTCTCTTAGATCTATGCAAATTCACTTTTTCACCCTCCATAGAATCATAGAATCTTTGGGTTGGAAGGGACCTTTAAAGGTCATCTAGTCCAACCACCCTGCAATGACATCTTCAACTAGATCACGTTACACAGAGCCCCAACAAACCTGACCTGGAATGTTTCCAGGCATGGGGCATCTGCCACCTCTCTGGGCAAGTTTTGCCAGTGTTTCACCACACTCAATTTAAAAAATTTCTTCCTTATATCTAGTCTAAATCTGACCTTTTCTAATATAAAATCACTACCCCTTGTCCTATTGCTACAGGCCCTGACAAAAAGTCTGAGCCATCTTTCTTAGAAGCCCTCTTTAAATATTGGAAGGTTGCAATAAGGTCTCCCTGGAGCCTTCTCTTCTCCAGGCTCAACAACCCCAGCTCTTGCAGCCTGTCCTCACAGCAGAGGTGCTCCAGTCCTCTGATCATTTTGATGGCCTCCTCTGGACCCGCTGCAACAAGCCCATGTCTTTCCTGTGCTGAGGGCTCCAGAGCTGGATGCAGGACTCCAGGTGGGGTCTCACCAGCGCCCAGTAGAGGGGCAGAATCGTCTCCCTCGACCTGCTGGCCATGCTGCTTTGGGTGCAGCCCAGGAGGCGGTTGGCCTTTTGGGCTGTGAGCGCACATTGCTGGCTCATGTCCAGCTTTTTACCCACCAGTACCCCCAAGTCCTTCTCCATGGGGCTGCTCTCCATCCCTTCATCCCCCAGCCTGTACTGATACCAGAGGTTGCCCTGACCCAAGTGCAGGACCCTGCCCTTGGCCTTGTTGAACCTCATGAGGTTGACACGGTCCCATTCCTTAAGCTTGTCCAGGGCCCTCTGCATGGCATCCCATCTGCCAGGTGTGTCAACCACACCACTCAGCTTGGCATCATCTGCAAACTATGTCATTGATGATGATATTAAAGAATACTGGTCCCAATAAGGACGCATGAGGGACACCGTTCATCACAGATCTCCATCTGGACATTGAGCTGTTGATCACTACCCTCTGGATGCAACATTTAAGCAATTTCTCATCCACCTGAACAGTCCACCTATCAAATTCATGTCTGTCCACTTTAGAGAGAAGGATGTTGTGTGGGACCGTTTGAAAGGCCTTGGAGAAGTAGGCCTCATAGAAGTCCACAAGATTGCTCAGGCAGGACTTGCCCTTGATGAAGCCATGCTGGCTGTCTCCAATCCCTTCCCTGTCTTCCACGTGCCTTAGCAGAGCTCCTGGGAGGATCTGCTCCAGGATCTTCCCAGGCACAAAGGTGAGGCTGACAGGTCAGTAGTTCCCAGGGCTCCCATTTCAACCCATCTTAAAAACGGGTGCAATGTTTCCCTTTTTCCAGTCCCCAGGGACTTCACCTGACTGCCACGACTTTTCAAATATCATGGAGAGTGGCTTGACAACTCCATCAGCCAATTGTCTCAGGACTCTGGGATGCATCTGATCCGGTCCCATTGACTTGTGCATGTTCACGTTCCTCAGGTGGTTTCAAACCTGATCTGCTCTTACAGTGGGAGGGACTTTGTTCCTTAAGTCCCCGTCTTGTGGTCCATCCCCTTGAGAGGTGTGGGAAGAGGGACTGACAGTGAAGACTGAGGCAGAGAAGTCGTTGAGTACCTCAGCCTTCTCTTCATCCGTTGTTACCAGTCTGCCAGTCTTGTTTATTGGCAGGAGGTACGCTTTCTTTGACCTTCTTTTTCTGGCTGATGTACCTGTAGAAGCCCTTATTGTTATTCTTTGCATCCCTTGCCAAGTTCAGCTCCAGCTGTGCCTTGGTCTTCCTGACCCCATACCTACACAGCCGGGCACTGTTCCTGTATTCTTCCCAGGTTACCTGTCCCTGCTTCCACTGCCTGTGTGTTTATTTCTTGCCCTTTAGGTTGACCATCAGGGTTTGACTCAGCCATGCTGGTCTTTTGCCTTCCCAGCCGGGCACTGTTCCTGTATTCTTCCCAGGTTACCTGTCCCTGCTTCCACTGCCTGTGTGTTTATTTCTTGCCCTTTAGGTTGACCATCAGGGTTTGACTCAGCCATGCTGGTCTTTTGCCTTCCTCTCCTGATTGCTTACACCTGGGGATTTTCTGCTCTTTCTGGTTTATGTTGTATTCGCATCAAAGCCAATGTGGTGCAGATGGGAAGTTCCTTGGCTGCTGTCCATTAGATAACTGACTTCCGGGGAGAGAAGCCCACTTCAGAGTAATGCCTTTTGACTTATGTGGGTAAATCATTGACCATCTGAGTTTTAATATCTCATTCTTATGCAAGGCTTTATTTCAGGTAAACATAGTAGCTAGCTTCATATTGGTGACTTGTAGTATTTATTGCATGTTTCCTTGACCAGGCTAGCAGTTCTTCAAGAGATACCAAAAAATCAAGTACTCTTTCAAAATCTCACAAGATATTATGGAGTTCCACATTTTTAACTATGTATTTTGCCAGAATAGGAAAAGGGTAGCTTTGTACATGATAACATAATAATTTATCAGGATCACGTTTATGACCTGGAATGGAATTAAGGACTCCGTATTCCATCACCAATGCTGTATGCCATTCTATGCCTCACACAATGCTTTCAAAAGTTTTCCTGATGCAAAGTTCAGTTCTTCTCAAACTGAAGAAAAATCTCAATGCAAAACTATGATCTAGTTGTAAGTCAGTTAGTTATAAGTCTAGTTATACTTATAATTAGAAGCTTAAATCAAAACAGTGTCTTTTTAGCTGAATTTTGTATTAATTTAATTTCTTCTATCATGAACAAAAAGCAATTGTTATGACTCAGGTTTCTTGTGTTCATTTATGAATGCCAAATAAATGCAATCTTTGTTTTTCTGACACAGGTCCATTCATGATGTAGTACTGCACAACTAGTACCCTGCAGAAAAAAAAGAAAAAAAAATCAAGTTGATTATATATATTTTTTTTGCCTAGGCATGACTTTTTTTTCTCACTGCTCAAACTTGAGTATAAAAGCTGAAATGAATTAATCCCTGTAAAAGATGAATAGACAGCTGTGCTCAGTATGGCATTTATGGTTTTCAGCAAATTTACCATCTGTGGTGATTTAGGTAGCTACGCAAAACATAGTATGAATGCAATGTCCCTCATGGGAGTGTCACGGTTTAACCCCAGCTGGCAACTAAGGACCACACAGCTGCTCACTCACTCCCCACCAGTGGGATGAGGGAGAGAATCAGAAGGGTAAAAGTGAGAAAACTTGTAGGTTGAGATAAGACAGTTTAATAGGGAAAGCAAAAGCCAGGCATGCAAGCAAAGCAAGGAGTTCATTCACCACTCTCCATGGGCAGGGCAGGTGTTCAGCCATCTCCAGGGAAGCAGGACGCCATCACATGTAATGGTTACTTGGGAAGACAGATGCCATTAACTCTGAAAATGTTGCCCCTCCTTCCTCCTTCTTCGTCGCAGCTTTATATGCTGAGCATGATATATGTTATGGAATATCCCTTTGGTTAGTTGGGATCAGCTGTCCCAGCTGTGTCTCCTTCCAATTTCTTGTGCCTACTCACTGGTAGGGTGGTGTGAGAGGCAGAAAAGGTCTTGACTCTGTGTAAGCACTGCCCAGCAATAATGAAAACATCCCTGTATTATCAACACTGCTTTCAACATAAATCCAAAACATAGCCCCATAGTAGCTACTACGAAGAAAATTAACTCTATCCCAGCTAAAACCAGCACAGGGAGACAATATAAATTTTATGAACAACAAACTGTTCAAAGATACTGGATGAACTAGGGCCAGGCAAAAACGTGCAGACCTTTTAATGTGTACAGGCCTTCCTAAAAAAAATTAAAAATATATATGTATTTAATATGGTGGAAAAAACATTTACTGTTAAATAATAAATTTGCTCTGCCTTACTAATTTCAAGAGGGTCTAAATCGTTTCTAATCAAAATCAAGTTGCTGACATACTCATCCCTGTTCCTTACCTAGAGAAATACCATCCCACTTCCCCTTGCTGTTGTCCAGGGGTTTCTGGTGAGATAAAGGAGAGGGTAGGAGGATGCAGCAGGCAGGTTGCCAAGCTACCAGACAGATGACCTCTATTAATGGCACTAGAGGGAAGGAAGGAAAGAGTTTCCAGGACCATTGAAAAATAGCTTTTTTTTCCTTTTTAATGTTGATGTGGTGGGTTCACCCTGGCTGGATGCCAGG